>NW_007577806.1:435266-444999 GCF_000690725.1 Stegastes partitus | reverse complement strand
GCCTAAACTTAAATATTGAATTAATCGACATTCTGACCTGCTGGTGGTGTTAAACAAAACACTGTATTTGCTATTACAATTAATCCTATTTCGAACATTGCTGTTTGTACTGTTCATGGCAAATTTTTAATTTTCAACAGTTTTATAGACACTTCACCCAAAACTGCCAATGTTTGGCTGCTCGTGGTAATCAAGAAAAAATCTGGGGATCACAAAAGTCAGAGGGATTTATCCTCTGGGAACCACGAATGTCTGAATTTCATTGCAATCCACTGCATATGTGTTCAGGTATTTTAGTCTGGACCAAAGTAGTGGACATGCCAATATTGCCGTCCTTGAATTTTCTTGGATGTAGTGTAAATTTTAAACAGATCCAGTACATTCATCTATCAATACGAGTATATATTCAACCAGCCTCTTAGACACACCCAGGTACCGTGGCTCACTGATGACCCCCAATCTGACCCACAACATGACTCAGGTATAGTATTATATGGGGCTTCTGTGTGACAGCAATACGTCAATACACTTATTTGCACACTTACTGTATGCTTAAAGAGAACAGTGAAGCGGCCACTCTGAGATCAATGCCAGTATTGATTCTACACACAGTTTTCCCTCAGGTGGTCAGGGTTTGGCTTCCTCAGTTCAGTCTGTGACAGAGACATCACTGTCTCACTCTGATAACGTGGGGCAGCTTAATGTTTAGCCCAAGAACCACACACACACACACACACACACACACACATACACACATAGGGAGGAAGAGGGATTACAAAGGCACAGAGTCCCATATGCCGGCCAGGGATGGAGGCGAGAAAGCTAAATGTGAGGAGAGTGCGAGGTAGTAGTGAACAAGGTGAGAGTTATAACTGTTTGCTTTTTAATATTATCTTTAATGACTGCCCAGGATCACAGTTTCATCATTACAGCATTGCATCCTTATTTCAGTGAGTGAAAAAGTGAAGTGATGGAGTTCAATTCAATGCTAATGTTAAATTACTTTTGATTGTATTGTTAGTTTAGTAGAAATAATTGACAGTTACAGTCAACTAGCTGACAGGTTTTGATGAATGAATTATTGTTTTCTAGCACCGAGTGAAAACCTGTTGAAGATTTTCCAAGCCTTTAGTTTACTAAGCAGGGCTATTAGTCCGTTAATCCACTTTAAAGCCGGTACCCTGTGCCGGTGTGTCCTGTGGCATGAAACAGGACAGTGTAGACTAGAGGTAACATAACATGTGGAAGACATTCTAGCAAAAAACAATGATATTACCTGTCATATTTATAAAAATCACAGTATAAGCTGTATTAAATTGAGGATCATCGTAAAGCAAATGCTGGATAGATTCATAGGAAACGTTTTCAACCTGTAAAGAGATTAGCTGAAGATGATTCTATGAATTTAAAAGCAATCTAGCTGATGAGTGGTTGGTTAGACTGGAGGCTTTCATGCCTGAGAGTTTTGAATAATATGCTCTGATTATTTGTAAAAATCATGTCTGAAACAACCCACCCTTTATCCACTAGGTGTTGTAAATTTTCAATAGGAAAATACATTTCTCCTGCAGTAATTTCCAATTTAATTCATCATTTTGCTTTTTCATGACTTTCAATGACAAAAATGAAAATCCTAGTGTACACACAAAAACAAAATTATAATCTTTTTGACATCTTATCATTAAAATGTTTCTTCTATTCTGCTTGCAGCTTTGGGCTAAACACCACATGAATATTTGACAGAAACTAGAGAACCAAAAAAAACAAAAACTGCAGTATAATGCACTTCGGATAAGTAAAGCTAGCTGTTAGCCTTCGCTAAAGGTAATTTAGCCACTCATTCCTGTTTGCTTAATTTTTATTTTGTTGTATCAACACATTAAGAATTTAATTTGTTATACCACATAAGACAATAACTAATTCTTGCTATGAAGAAAAATGTAACACCAGGTAAGGCTATTTAGCTAAAAGCTAACTAGCCTGGCTTAGCAGAGAAGCGGTAGCTGTTACTGACATGTGTTACCACCGTATCTATTAAATATATATTGGGTAAAAAAATGTAAAGAGTGGGCAATACCAAAACTGCACTTCTGTCGTAGTCATTAATTTTACTTATCTGCATTTATTTTAACATTGTCTGTAGTAGCAGAAGGACCGAAAACAGCTAGCCTGGTGCAGTTCACAGCTAACACAGCTCACCTACCAGCTCTTCCAAAGGTCATTAATTTGTGCATGTTGTTTGTTTATTGTGCAAAGAAATTAAACTATAAAAATGAGAATCTGTGGCTGGGTGGGGGTTTGGGTACCAAAATTGAGGTTGTCTGAAAGTCAGTAGAAAGTTTAAGAAGTCCCAGTTCCAGGCCAAGAAATAGTCTGCCATCTAATATAACAAACATAACTTGCTATTTTTACTGTTAAGCTGTTGTACAAACTAAAGAAATAAGATTTTAAAAATAGTTATTTTGTTCCCTTCAAACCAAGCCAGCTAGTGTTTACTCCACTTCCTGTCTTCATGCTAAGCTAAGTGAACCAGCTGATGGCTGCTGCTTCATATTCACTGATGTTTGTTGTGTTACAGTTTAACTCAGAAGCAACATTTTGCAGATTCTGCACTTAAATATGAAGAGAACTTTAACCTCAAATGCTTATTTATATATAGACCTTGAATGTCTTATAATACTTTCCAAATGGCCAAAAATACACAGTCCTTTCTGTTTCTTTGTGGCAGGGACTGGCGTTAAAGATGAATCTCCTGCAGAATCCCAGGACAGCGTCCCCAGTTGTCCTCTGTCCGCCCTCCTTCGTCTCTATGTGTACGCACTGCATGGCTGCCTGTGTGAGGTGGCCTTCACCGCTGTGTGGGACTGGTGCAGCACCCAGGACAGACGACTGGCGGGTCACAGCAGCCTGTGGGCGCTGCCGATGTACGCCACTGCCATCTACCTGATGGAGAGCCTGAGGGCCGTGCTGCTGGCTCGCTCACTGCCTGTGCGACTGACGGCCTACACCATGTTCATCTACTTCTGGGAGTTGAGCTGGGGGCTGGGGCTGAGGCTGCTGGGGGCCTGTCCATGGGACTACTCAAATTATAGGTACAACCTGGGAGGACTGGTGACCCTGGAGTACGCTGTGCCCTGGGCTGTGGCAGCACTTATAGCAGAGCAGCATGTGATCAGGAACACTCTGAGGATAAGGCTGCACAACTGAACTGACATCCTGACGACCAGCATCATGTGCTTCCAAAATCAGCCACAACACATTTTGTGAAATAGTTTGTAGGAACAATGTAACATGACTCAGTTTTTGATATTTTCATATTTAAAGGGTTCTGATATAGCTGCCTGACTTGAGACAAATTCAAACTGGCAGCTTCAGTTCACTCTGTGAGCTTTTTCCCACACCTTGAAGTCAATTATTTTGATGGAAGAACTGGTTTGGTAGATAACTTGAACACACTGTATGACGGCGTTATAGGAACAGTTGTTTTCTTGCTTTGCTCTTATACCGGTCTGGTAAATATGTATAGAGCCAGGACTTAGTTTGCTTTAGCACAGACTTGAAAAAGATGGCTTCAGTAAGAAATCCTGGAGTTCTTTTTTTTTTTTTTAGATTGTCAGTCATGATATTGACTGACATGTCTTATCGCATATATTAAAAAAAAACACACACCATACGACCACGTTTACAAGATTTTAAAAAACGTATTTATTAGAATATTTTTAATAAAAACAAAATGATATCTAAAGTAGGATTTAGAACTGTTTAATCAATTTTGCAATGAAACATTATGGTTAAAAATGTCCACATCAGTACAAATCCTAGATCGGTTGTTAGCACTGTCGACTCACAGCTAGAAGGTCCCCGGTTCTTGTCCCGGTTAGGACGCCTCGGATCTTTCTGTGTGGAGTTTTCATGTTCTCCTTGTGCAGCGTGGGTTCTCTCTGGGTTCTCCAGCTTCCTCCCACACAGTCCAAAAACATGTTACGGTTAATTGTTGATTCTAAATTGTCCGTAGGTGTGAATGTGAGTGTGCTTGGTTGTCTGTCTCTGAGTGTAGCCCTGTGATAGACTGGTGACCTGTCCAGGGTGTCTCCTGCCTTCACTCTAAGTCAGCTGGGATAGACTCCAGCCCCCCATGACCCTAGTGAGGATTAAGCGGTGTATAGATAATGGATGGATGGATGGAGTACAAATCCCGTTTGAATTCCAGGTTTGTGCACGAATACAGTGTATATTCACAAAATCTAATAATCCTGTCCTTAATAAACACAGTAGCAGATTGATGTGCATTCTATTTTTTATGTTGGCATTTTATCTACAACAATCAAACAAGAACTTTGGCCTCATTAATAGCTGCACCCATTCTTGGTTTATTGTTCTAAATTTTATGGATGTGTCCTAACACGTCGCACATGGAAATCTGTTCTGGACTCATGCCCAAGCAGTTGGGATTTCTCTCAGAAAGGTCACCTCAATTACAACGTGGATTAAATAATATTCAAGCAGAAGTTGGCACGCAACTCCTGAGCATCGTCTGACAACAAAGTTACATTCCTGATACTTGCTCAGACATGTGTTTTACATCCTTTCATTCACTGGGTTTAATCCACCGGAGAAGTAAGTTTTACAAAACTGATAAACAGTGGCAGCCATTAAGCTTAACTAACTGATCACCTGTTGAAGAGAGTGTGTGTTAAGACAAATAATCACATGATGCATTTCTATTTCTCAGAATATTTCTTTATTTGTTTTCTCTCAACACTAATATAAACGTACAAGCAGTGGCAAAATGACAGAGTGCAGTTTCAATTTCAGCAGTTTCTTGTGCTGAAATGGGTCAACGCTCACTTTCATTAGCAATTAACAAAACTTCAGTGAGTGCACAGTTTGCACCACATGTGACAATAATATACATCGTAGTGTTCATTGACCAGTAGAGCTGTATGTGAAGCACAGGAGTTTACATGACTTACATCCTCACAGGTAAATATACTGTATTTGTGTGAATTAGCAGTAGATGGTTAGGGTCTCTTCCGCTCTGGGTTTTGGACCACACACAAGGCAACAGTCCCCTCATCTCTCTGCCACTGGTATCTACAAAAGAGAAAACCATATACTGTTTTCTATTTTTGTTCGTTTAAAGGAAGTAATCTTTCCGTCATGACTGTCAAACCGCTTCCTTTAAAACAACACTGGAATATCTTGGATATTGATTCTGGCAGTTATTCATTAACATTGACTTACTGGCTCTGTTCAGGAACTAGTAGACTGTCTCCTGCACAAAGGGTGAACTCCTGCTCATTTACAGTCACTTTGGAGGATCCCTCCTGAGAAACAGACAGAGTAAACAAAATAGAGATGAATACATTTGGCTGAGAGAAAGCAGGTCAAGCACATGTATCAAGGACTATCAAAAAGTTCTGAGACTGTGGTGCACATGGAGTGCGTCATGCTTATGCGCATGTGACATACACAAGCAGTGATCGTCATGAGTCACATGAACTATCAACATAAGGACATGTGTTACATATGTATTTGTGACTACAGATGGGTGCATCTGTGATACAACAGCACAATCTGTGTCAGTCAGCAGCTGAGACGATCCAACCCTCACGGAGAAGAGCATCGCTGGTGACGAGAGTTGGGTCTGTGGCTACCACAGAGAGAAAACTGTTTTCACATTGTAAGAGCCCACAGTTTCCAAAACTGGACAAGGGACATCCGGTCAGGAGCACACCATAGACTGTATAAAAGATGGACGTAGCTACCATGACGTCACCTGTTGGTTTCTGCACTGAGAAAATGAAGCCAGGGTTTTGCTACTACCTGGTTGACATCTTGGATTTTTGGAGCCAGTGACGCAAAAATCATCGGCGGGGGGCAGAGCCACAGGAGCAGCGATTGGTCAGACGGATTGAGAGGCGGGCCCTCTCTGCCCGCTCTTCTGCTCGCTTCGTCTGCATCGTCGCTGCCAGCTGTCAATCAAGCCAGCCACGCCCCTTACCCCACAAAATTTTTACGTTTTTTTTAAAAATTCAGTATTGATTTATTTTCAGATTGGCCACCTGATCTCTGGATTTGACTGTGAAAACTAACAAGAAAAAAATCCTGAGCTGTAGGAATGCGGTATTTTGTAATCTGTGATCACTTCCTTTCCAATTCATTTCTATGGGAGCCAGGGCTTTTTGGAGCCAGGACTAGCGGACGTAGTGATATTGCAGGTTTTTGACACTTCCGGGTTGGCTTCATTTTTCAGGGCCGGTTGCTACGTCCATCTTTTATACAGTCTATGGAGCACACCAAGGGCATGCTCGTTCTTTTACTCAACGTTCATTGGGTTGTCCACCAGGAGTTAGTCCCCCAGGGTCGGACTCCAGGTCAATGTCAAGACAGCCGTCTACTGTAATGGCCTGAGCTGTCTCAAGAAGAACATTCAGCGCAAACAACCTGAATTAGTGCATGATGGATGGTCCTGGTGCAGTAAACAAACACAGGTTCTAAGGCCAAAACAACATCACTCCCCACCCGCTTTGCCGGATTTGTCTTTCTGTAACTTCTCCTCTTTCTTAAAATGAAATTTATGCTGAAGGGTTATCCTTTGACACAGTTTAGGTGATTCCCGCTCAGTACAGATGGTACTCAGCATGTTTACATAATAGGGCTTCCAGGGAGTGTGACAAGTGTCGCAGAAGCACTGGGAGTGCACAACCAGACCACTTTGACAATCAAAGGTAAATCAGGTACAGCTTTTGATTTTTACCGGCACAGTCTTGTAACATTTTGATCAGAACCTATACATACAGCAGCACTAACAGATGGTTGGGACACACTGCACATACATACCAGCTGCCAAATCCACAGATCACTTTGTCGCACTGACGTCTCTGTCAGCCCAGGTCCAAACACTGTTGCCTGTTAGGGTCATAAAAGGATCTTTTTTATCTCTCATCATCTGCAGTATGTCTCATATGCTGCTATTGTCTCAATTGTAATTCTGCCTTTGTGTCATAAACTATGCAGTCAGAACTTGCTGTGGCATGTTTTTATCCATATTGCCAGTAGGGAACTTCCACAAGCTCGACATAACACAAAATTTTGTTACTGAAAAAGTAATGCTACTTTTTATACCTTACTTTAAGAAATATGAACCTGTTTTCTACAAAAGACATTGTATACTTTAACAGTTCTCTACTGTTAAAACTTTGGTGAACAACAATAGCCAAGGGTCAGTTAAATAATCAGCAACAAGCTGATCAAAGTAAAAAGGTTTCCTTGTACCTCTGTTTCAAACTGAGCTCCGAACATGTCGATGGACTTGCCGTTGCCCAGGGACGGCTTGTGTTTTTCCAGCCAGTCTTTGAAGGAGAAGGGTGACATCACGTTCATGGTGTTAAACTGGAACGGAGGCTCTCTGAAGACTTCATCTGTCCAGTCAAAGATAAACATTTTAATGCTTCTACCCTCGAGACACAAAACACTTTTAACAACATTTCTGAATAGAAGACTCACTTGGATCAGGTTTTCCTGTTTCGTACTGCTTAGACGCCATGAACCTGCAAGAAAAAAGTTAATCAACCAAACAAATCATACTTAAACAACCTGATCTGATGCATTGTTTTTAAAGGTGAGAAAATGTCTTACTCTTTGATTATTGGCACTAGTTGAGTTCCTAGATCCTGGCAGGAGAACCATTTCTCAAACAGGGTGTCAGTTGTGTTGTCCACATAGTACCTGAAAACACCAACACACACTCATGTTAGTTCTGCTTTACGTCACTGAGAAACCTGCAAATTTGAATACAGCAATGATGTTTATGGCTGTTTTGGGAAGAGATGTAAAACAGGAAGTCTTTTTTCTCGGACTGCAAAGGCAACAGTGCATCCATAGGAGGTAACATCATCACTACAGTGGTGGGAGCGTCATGATGTTGGGGCTGCTTTGCTCTCCTCTGGGCCTGGACAGCATTATTAAAGGGGACAAGAATTACAAAGTTTATCAAAGTATTTTATCATGAACTGTACATAAAGAAAGAAACTGTGACTGCAGTGTCGTTTGTTGGTTTGTGGACTACAGTTTCGAAGCCTTGACTTTTACGTTTTGACCCTGCCAACTTGGTCTTTTGGAACTTGACAAGCGAAGGGCGGATCTGGCGGAAGAACTTACGGACACCTGGTCAAAAGGTAGTCAGGCCCTACAGCATAGCCTGCTTTATTGTCTAAAGCAGGAGACTTTAAACTAGTGATTGAGACCATAAACTCATTAGGAGAATCTTTGCTGGGGTAATAAATACAGTGGCAAGTAGGGTCATTTTCTGATAGATTTCTATGCAGTTGAAATTTACCAGAGGAGTCGCCCCCTGCTGGCTATTAGAAAGAATGTAGGTTTAAGGCACTACCACACTGGCTTCACTTGAAAGACAGGCAAGCTGCATACATTTGTTTTTTAATTGACAGTCCATGTATTGTACAGAATAATGCAAGTGTGGCTACACAGTTAAAGCTTAGTAAAAGTTGGGTGATGCAACAGCACAATGACCCTAAACATATTATTACCATCTTTTCTTACGGAGTTTTCATTTGAACACCAGTATGCAGCTTTGAAATTGTATCAAGACCCTCTGGAGCACAAACAATGCTGTATTGTCACCTACTCTGCAATGCATTAACGCAACTGCAGAAAGCTGTACTCCTTGTATTTCCTGCAGCCCTCTAAGGATCAGATGATCTAATTGTCAGTTTGTTTTTGTAAAGTACATTTGGCTTTGAATGGCTTGCTTCTGATTGAAATGCCCCTTTGTATATTTCTGTACATTTTCTGCCGTTATTTTTTTTGTTTGTTTTTATCTCCTTCAGAAGAGATAAGAAAATGACGAGAGGTGTAACCTCAAACAGTCGGTCTCTGTCAGCAGACGTCTTCTCTCCACCACCAGTCCTACAGTGTCGGCCTGTCTCTGGGGAGAGTGAGGGATCCGAGCTGGCAGCAGAAACATCTACGAATGGGACGGAAATTAATAGAATGCAGGTTGTCACAACAATAAAGTTCATCACAAGCACATTGCAGTTCCTTGTTTTCATTAGTAGGGGGCATTACATTGTTTTAAAGATGGACTCCATAGGTGTAACGTAAAGATAAAATGCAATAGTAATGCATATTAAAGACATTAAAGCTCACCTCTCCCTCTCTGATGTGCACGTCCTTGTGTTTGCCATTTTCAATCACTTTCAAACACATGTCCCCCTTCAGCTGGTAGAACAACTATTCAAAGCAGGGAGTGGAAGACAGACAAAGAGTAGCACCAGGTTAAATCCTATTTACAATGTGTTTGCAGGTGTTGGGGGGGTTCTGCTCATGTGGAAAAAGACTGTTTACAGCTGTAAGTCACTACTAACAGGACACACCAGCGTCTGCAACTCAATTGCTGGCCCCTGTGGTAATAGTAGGTAATGCAGGTACTAGTAAGAAGGACACATAAAATATAAAATGAAAATATTTCTTTTTCTGTTACTTGGACAGAACATCTTGTTTAACTCAATATTGAAATAACTGTGGTGAAAATAAATCCATTTTAACACACAGGGCCAAAATTCTAAGGATTCAAAAGTAATTGACACGTTTGGTTTGACTGTGTTGTTTAAAAAAAGTGCTTCAAATGACTCAGAGCTGATAAAGTCCAGGACAGGTAGCACTGCAGAGAGAAGAATACTGAGAAGCCAGAGGAGTCTATGTCAAAGCC
>NW_007577806.1:369304-434649 GCF_000690725.1 Stegastes partitus | reverse complement strand
CAAAGCACAACGCTTATAAAACAAAAAAATGTGGGAGTGTCCAACTTACTGTTTTTTTTTTTAAACAATATAGAGCACACTTTTAGAAATATTAAGGCCCACTACTGACTAACGCTTGTTGCATGTGGCTGTCAGCTGACACTCTGAACTTTGATACTTCAAAGATCCTGACAGTCAAACACACAAAGTACCCCTAAAAAAAACTAATAGCGGCAGGTGGCCAAAATCATTTGACCAAGAATTGCAACACTGGTAGAATTTGTCCTTGATGGTGGTGAGACAGCAATGTGAGGAACTGAGAGTAGGGAGTGTGAAAAAGCAAGAACTGTAGGCGACATTTTATTCTCATTCTTCAAGTTTGCAAGAAATAATCAGATTAAAGTTTATCCTGGTTTCATTAGGTGCATGTGTGTGGCAGAATTAAGGCAGGGTAAATCAGTGCTTCTCTCTCACCTCCTCTCCCTCCTCTATATGATAATCCTTCCTGGTATTAGGACCTCCAACAAACATGATAAGCAGCTGGGAAAAGTGCCTGAGAGAAAGAGGAATTACAGACAATCGGGTAGTGACTGCATGTCCTCAAACTGTAACTATAGTTATTCATTTACGTGTGCACCAAAACAGAATTGTCAATCTGAGTAACTGTAATACTGTTAAATAAATTACAGATTGCTAAACACAATGTGTAAGAGTGTGACAAATGTGAAAGCAAAGCATGTTACTCACATGAGCTTGTTGCACACTGGTGGCAGGAAAGCATCTTGGTTTTCTTTAATCCAGTTTTCCACATGCACTTGAAGAGAGTGGTTGCTCATTTTGTAAGCTGGTTGGCGTTGTGTTGCAGTGGTAAAGCTCTGGGACTGACCTCTCCGTCTGTAGTTGTGACTGTTTTGAACATCATGGCACTTAAAGTCCAAAATGTAGAAGTGGGCGGAAGCCAATGAGGGAGGAGCTGATTCCTCGACAGGTGAAAGGTTGCTTTCGCTGACATAACCACCTCAAGTCCTGCGTAACACGAAGTTGAAATGAAATCAGTTTTTCCTGAGCCTACAATGTGCCTTGTTTTGTATTAATATATACTTCATATATCTCAGCATTACTACTGCTTACACGGTTTCTACTGCTCATACAGTTTACACCAGGGGTGTCGAACTCCGGTCCTCGAGGGCCATAATCCTGCATGTTTTAGATGTTTCTCTCTTCCAACACACCTGATTCAAATGATCATCATCAAGCTCTGCAGAAGCCTGATAACGATCCTGATCATTTGAATCAGGTGTGTTGGAAGAGGGAAACATGCAGGACTGTGGCCCTCGAGGACCGGAGTTCGACACCCCTGGTTTACACGATCCAAACTATTTATACTGGTTATACCACTATTGAGCCCCACCTGTACATTTGCATTATTTATTCAATATTGTGTCCACATCTATACATTTATATATGAGTGTTTTTATACCACCCTCTCTATACTGTTTATTCTGATTACACTGTGTCATAGCACATATAATGTACTTTACGGCCATTGCACTACTGGTTAGATAAACTGCATTTCATTGTCTTAGTACTCTGTGCAATAACAATAAAATTTAATGTAAATTCATGAAACATATCAAGGTTTTGTTGAGACATGTGGTTTTGAAAAGACTACACTGAATACACTGATCAGTTAAAACAAAATATCAGATTTAGACTGCCTGACATTCACACCTTAAACAAAATAGACTTTACAGTTATGATGATATGGTAGTTGTGCACTGCTGTTCACAATTATTCAGAAAACAGAGGCCAGTGCTCAACAAAAAGGTGAAGTGAAATTGCAAAACAGGAAACTATGCAAACTTTGCAGGATCACATCTGCTGGACAAAAAAAGAAGTAGTGACTTTCTTGACAAGGAACGTAAGCAGCTGCTGATCATCTGAGGTCACCTAAAGCTGGTGATAGAAAGAGTTTGAGAGTTCACACCAGATGTAATGATTTGAACTGTCCACAACATGGAGCTATTTAACACAGTGAGTCAACATAAAAGCTCTATAGCTGTGACCTGAGAGAAAACTGCACCTCCAAATGCACCAAACTGACAGTGAAAGCTTCACCAGAACATCCAATCAGAATTTATTTCAAGGATCAGTAACAAAATAACATATTGGTATTGTTTCAGTAATGAAATTTCAGGCGATATTTTGGTCCGCTTTGAAAATGTGAGCAAATTAGATGCATTTCATGAGTCTAATTATAGAGAAAATGATGAAGAATAATAAGAGAAAAACAGCACTATCTGTATCAAGCACAGTTGATTTACAAAAATTAAATGGGACAAATAAACTTAAATGTTAACAGAGTGTTCTGAGGGTTATTTCAGGGAAATAAAACAGGAGAAGGCCCCTCTGCAGAGCAAATCCTGGCCATGGTGCAGAGCAGTCATTTAGACAAGCAGAAATCAGTTGTTGGTAAGTGAAGGAAGATTACGGGTAAGTACACAGGAGTACATGAGTTCATCTAGTGTTGCTTTAGATCTAAAGATAAGACAATGCTACTGTCTCCTTAGGGCTAAGGCAGGTGGAAAAAAAAAAACGATCATAAGGGATAAACTGATGTATTCTTTACAATGAGTTAAATACAAAGAATCTAGAAAACAGGGTGTAGAGGCAGCAGCACACGTAAATAATCTCCTCGTAGTCTAAAAAGTCAAGAGTGTTGCCATACAAGCATTTTCCTGAAAGCTAAATTAAGGCAAGGCTGATTTCAATAATTAAAACCCAGCCAACTTTCAGTATTATATCAGATGCTTAATATTTACTTTAAAACTGAGCCCATCCTCCACCCACATACCCAAGTAGCATGATGTTTGTTAAGCTTAACCATTGTTTACATCAGCATCAGCCCCAACAAACAGACATTACTTTAAATTACTGGCTTTAAAATGGTACTTTGGTGCGTCCGCCATTCATCCATGTAATTACTTTTTTAGCTTTATGCCTTCAGTCCACCGTACTCCTCTGTAATGGTGTGCTCTCTGGTGGACACGGGAGCACACAGCATCATTAAGCACAACACAGCAGACAAGAGGCAGGTTTTATCGATCAGACTTTATTCGCAGAACACTTTTCATACAAATGACATGTAACACAAACTGTTTAACAGAACAAAAGAAAGAATAAAAGCAGGACCTCTGACCTTCCTCTCAGTTCCTCTTGTAACCATTATGTTAGAAATGAAGCATCCTGAGTAAATACTGTCACAAATCAATGCAGTTAGGAAACACTAGAGGCAGGCTAAAGCCAAAATTCATAATTAAAAAACAAGATAATTTAAAAAACAAGATAATAAAACAATTGTAAAGTAATAAAAGATTTTTTAAAAAATATTTATATATAAAAACAACGTCCAATACATAAATAAGCCATGTTAAATGAGTAAGTCTTACGTTTGCTTTTTAAGATAATAATGTTCTCATTGTACATACAGAAAAGCATTCATAAAACGTATTATTTTATATTAATTCGATGTCTACACATTACTACAGTGTTTCTCTGTTGCAACTGAAGTCATTTACTTTGTTGAACACTGTACCAAATATAATAAATGTACAGTTTTATTCATGTCAACTGTAATAGTGCAAAAAAATAAATAAAGATTTAATTGGTTCTCAATAAAGAAGCTTTTAGCACAAAGCTGCACAGTTGTAAACATGCTGTAAACACATGAGCTATCACAGGCTAACAATCTTACAGCTATTATTAGTTGTGTATACATTTGACTGTCGTACCTTCTCAGCAACGTATTATATTTTCGCTTTTATGTTAGCTCATTCCCAACAGAATAGTTCCCTACAGCACGGCTGCAGGTCGTATTTCAGTCCCTCGGACCCACCTCGTCTGTCAGGTGTGTTAGCAGCTAGCAGCTAGCGGTGCTGTTGGATTCATCAGCTTCAGGCCTCGCGGGTCACGTGATTTGTGGCCTCAGCGAGGCGGTGCCTCCCGGTGATGGTCGCTCAACGCGCCGCACGCGAACCCTGTTCCAACAAACACGTTTGTAGTTTTGGATTTAAAGAAAAACTCTTAACAGCAAATAAACTCGTAATGAGTCGCCTGCATCCAAAAATTCCGTGCGTTTAATGGATGAAATAGATATGAAAATTGTTTTGGGGATTACGAACTGATGCGTTATCGGTTAAGAAGTGATTCCGGGTCAGTGGGAAGGTTTGAACTGCTCTCTGGAAAGTGACCATTGTTGTAATCAGGTCGAGGCTGTTATCATTTCCACTTGCTGACTTTCTTAGTTTTTTTTTTTTACGGGTTTACAGCAGAAAAACAGTGCAAGCTTTTTAGAGTGTCATGAAAGAAATGTCAAGGTAAGTCGTGCATGTGGCACATTTTTCACTTATGAGCATTTGCCTTCGCGTTTACGATAGTCCTGAAGAATAGGCTAAAAGCTAACGTTAGCCAACTGTCACAACAACCAAACAAGGCCTGCAGCCGCTTGTTGGCTAGCTCGCTTGTCTGCTGATGGGTGACTGGTGTGAATGTGTCTAAAGGAGTGAGCACATTTCGCTTGTTGGATTAGTTTAGGTAAATGTCAACTCTTAGGAGGTCTAACCGGAGCGCACGTTATGAAACCAAGTCTTCCGTACCAGGCAGCTAGCGTTTGCTAACTTGCTAAATTAGCTAATTCGTTAGCGCCTCCAACCTGTTTGTAGCCTGTCTGCTAACGTTCGCTCGCCGTCTGAGATTGAACAGAGGCACATTTTAAACACGCTTGTGCAGTTTTTCTAAACTTAATTCTCAGGATGGAATTGCTCACAACTATGGGGTCAATGTGTGATGTTTTAGTAATGTAAATGAAGCACGTTGGTGTCAGTGGACTGTTTACACATGAAATTCGCGGCAACAGCACAGAGGAAGCAGCTAACTACATCAAAACAAATGCTGGTCGGCGTTGATGAATGTCAAACTGTTGACTACATGGGTAACGATTCGCGTCTTGTCCGTTATTTAAAGCATGGTTGAAAGCTCCCAACGTTTAAAAAAAAAAGGAACGTCTAGTGATTTACTGCACCACTTATTTACTTTGCAAACCAAGTGAAGCAGCGATTCTCGATACTAATGCCGATACTTATTGTGTATAAAAGCTTAACAGGAAATAAAAAGTAGTCTATAATCAGCTAAATTTCGAACATACTGTGAGCGTTGCTGCTTGTGGAAACAGATGACACTAAAATACAAGGCAAATACATTGGTCGACCTCCACTGCCTGTATGCTAAATGTTATCTGGCTTTAGCTAAGCATGCAGCCTCTTAAAATACAGGAGAAAAAAAGTCAGTTGTCAAACAAAACAAATCAGACTGGATCAGTGAACATGATTTGCTCCTACATCTATTGTGGTAAAGGGAAGGTGTGTTGCTGATAGAGTAAATCATTTTAAATTGAAGTGTCATGAAAATATGCAGACTATACGTGATTAGACGAGTATCACAGGCACTGGAAATAATAAGTAGTAAGTAATAATATGATGTAAGGCGAACCTGGGCAAACAAACGACAAACTTTATGAAGCTGTCGTTTGATTTATTTTTTTCACTACTTGATGATGATCTGTATTTATTTCACTGACATATTTATTTCTATCACTTTGAATGAGGCAGCATTTCTTAGTTTCAAGGATGCGGGGAATTCCTAACATAATCCCAGATGAATGTGAGTCAGTTTCCCACGATCAGTGATAAATGTTGCCATTGCTGCAAATTCTCTGTACTTGGATATTGCTTGCCACAGTCTAAGAACTCTGTGATGGAAGTCTGTTTTGCCCTGGCAGCACCTTTCTCGTTCTAAGATCAGTTTCAGTGGCTCACGCGTCTTTAGAGCCGTAGTTCACGTATGACTATGACTGGCGGAAAGAGAAGTAATTCCTATTATCTGGGTATTATTTAGACTAGATCCCTTTGATGGCATATTTACTTTCTATTGTGTCCTGTGTCTGCAATGAAATTCACATTTTCCCAAAAAAAACAGAGCTTAGATGTACATCACTATTAGTTGTGTGTGTACTGTCTGTCATTTCATGTATTGCACCTCAGTCCCATGTTGTGTTCCTCACAGCACCATGCCTGGTGGGCAGCAGCCTCAGAAACACTATGGCATCACCTCTGCCATTAGCCTTGCACCACCACGAGAAATAGACCGCCAGTACACCAAGAAGCTCTGTGATGCTATGAAACCTTTTGGGGTGTTTGAAGATGAAGAGGAATTGAACCATAGGTGAGGAAGACATGTTGTTTTTGCAAACACAGCTATTAAGCACCTTTCATGGCAGCAATCACAGCAACACTTACAAGGGCTGCACACAAAAACATGAACAGGTGTGATTTAATGCAGCAGCACTTCACTATTAGTCTTGAAAAATATTTAAATCAAGCCTCTCCGAGCTGGCGTTTGATTGTAAAGCTGCGGTCTTGTACGACTCTTTATCTGACACACTCTCATGTCATTGCAGTAACTCGGTAAATATACCTTGATGCTTAAAGGACACTTTCAGTACAGCCCCTGCTTAAACTTGTATTTTCTTTCAGACTTGCAGTTCTTGGAAAGTTGAATAACTTTGTTAAAGAATGGATCGCAGAGATCAGCGAATTAAAGGTAGGTTCTGCTGTAGTACTTTGACGTACATGTTGTCTTCTGAGGCGACTGTCCAATCAGAAACATTAGAAACATTGAATGCTTTCTTCTGTTATGCCAATAAGATGGAAGAAGTCATACTGACCTTATACTCTGTGCATCTCTCCTTTATAGAACCTTCCACCATCCGCTATTAGCTGTGTTGGGGGCAAGATATTCACATTTGGTTCATACCGACTCGGGGTGCACACAAAAGGTACGTTAGTGTTTACTGTTATATTTGACATTATTAGGCAAAACTTTTTTTTTTTTTTTTAGCTGGCAAAATGTACAGTACCATTAAACTACCATGACAACAGCCATACTGCTTTATGAGTAATTTTGGCACTGTAAAAATGGAGGTAACAGAACGTTACCGCCACACAGCACTCAGTCCTTTCTAAGCAGGCGCGCATCATTGTTTTTGAAAAGCTCAGTTTGACCTGACTACACTAAAGCACAAGGCTGGCATTGTCGTATTGCTCTGCTGTTGAGTGTTTTTGAAAAGACCAGTTTTGGAGTCAGAAAGCAGCGTAAACACTGGCTGACTGCACTGAAGGCATCAGTGGGAATGTTTGCCATTGTTTTAAACAAAAAACACAACAAATGTGAACAAAAGGTAAAACATTTGTAAAACTATACACTAACAATAGGCATGTACGTCCTGTGTTTTAGCTTTTGTTTTCCAAAAAAAACTTAAGTTTAGTCTTTTTCTTTTTTTTTTTTTAACTGGACAGTGTTTTCTGTTTATTTAAATAGGTTATAATGTTCCAAACTAATCTGTAAATCTGTTAAGGGTTCTGATGGTAATTTTATTTATTAGTTGCTATACGCTGTATCGTCTGATCAGTTTGGATGCTTTGTTTATAACAAGCAGTTCCATTACAGTTTGTATAGCACAGCGACTTATTTACTCTAATTTCGGGAACGTTTGACAAACTGTTTACGGTAAGCTGCATTTGAAGCTGTGCAGTTTGCTCGTGGTGGACATAGAGAGGATCTCACAGTCCTGTTGCAGAACTTTATTCTTTCCAGCAAGGGATGATTATCAGTTTCTTTCGTCCCAGATCTCAATTTGAGTCCCTATAAAGTTGAATATTTGCCAGTACTAAATCAAAGTACATACTTAGAAGACACAGAAGCCACAAATACACACTCACACTACAACCTAATAATAAGATAACTTACAACTAACTTTATCCTGAAAGAAGTTTTTGTACAAAGATTTTCACTAAACGTATTTAGAACAATGACTCCTATCATAGTAGAAGATGTGGATTGTTGGCACACTGAAATACCAGGCATGTACTGTTGAATTTTGTGATTAAAATGCAGAGGTTCCTGGTTCAAAAGCTTATATTATTGAAATGACCAAAAGTTAACTGAAGGAATGCAACTCCTAAAACTGATGCAGTGCCATCAGCTAGAAATATGACGTTTAACTCTGTAGGTATAGACGACAGAAACTCTGTGTGTTCCAGATTGCACAGCAATGTTCCAATGCCAACAGACAAATGAGAAGCTGCCTTTTAATTAGAGAACAGTTCGCATCAGAGTTTCATGAATCTGTGACATACATCTGATCTGGTTTGTTCAGCTGGTGCATTAACATGTGTGTATTATATAATTTATGTATATATTCCAACACAATAAAAGTTGGTCTGCAAAAGTAATGATCCGTGCCTGTGTAGTGACATTTGTTTATTTTACTACATACCCTCCAACCACCCTCCAAAAATATACAAACAATGCTTGATGTTTTTGCTACGTGGCAATGGGACAAAAGTAGAATCTGGATTTAGTTTTTATTGCATGCAATTTATATGCAACTCACAAATAAATATAAGGGCTGTAGGCAACCCTAACGGTTCCAATTTGCCTTAAATGGATTGGTCAAAGGGACATGTCTTGATGAGCTAATCCAGATATACATTAAAAGCTTGTATTTGTAACACATATAATAATTTAAGTCTGGTTGTTTTATGCTAAAATGATAACAACAGACCAGCATGCACCTGCCCATATTCGCATGATTTCTGAAAATAGAACTATATGAGCTGGTGATTCCAGGACAAAACATGTTTAGGGATGTAATGCAGACAAGTTGGTCTCCGGTTTTTGGGTGAGCGGCCATGTTGGTTGTTAAACTGTAATATGGATTCGGCTGTTTTCAAAGAGTAGACTCAACTTTTTGGCAATGTGTTGAAGTTAAGTTTAAATAAACACTCAGTATATGTAAATGTTAAATACGTTAGACCTACCAGGGATCGTCTTTATGAAAGTAACAAAAGCAATTGTCCAACCAATGAAAATTAAGTCGGAAACCAACATATTGCCCAACCAGTCGCTATGTTGATGAGGTACTTTTGGAGGACACTGTTGTATCTTTGGAGCTTCTATCTGAACCTGATTTAAGTACTGTTTTAATGAGAGGAGGTATAATCCAAAAAATAGAATTATTTCACAGGGTTCACTAGTAGCTATTGCGTTGTTTTCTGTTTGTATTTTGTGAAGCCATCTAAACTCTTGACCTTTTGTACTGGGGCAGTATCTAGACAACCAGAATGAGAAGTCTTTGCACTTCATCGGAATGATCTTAGAGATGTATTATATCTCCAGTCCAGTTTCCTGTTATAGCTGCTCTACATGTTTATGAAGCTCACATTCCAAGGTGTTTATCCTCACTGTTTTATCACACGAACCCTTTAATCTCGAATGCTGCAACTCTGTTAATATTTCATTGACGTAATCAACCGTTAAATCTACTGAGTGATATGGATGAGACTGGTCACGGTGACTGTTTATTACAGGAGCTGATATCGATGCCTTATGTGTGGCTCCACGCCATGTAGAGAGAAGTGACTTTTTCCAGTCTTTCTTTGAGAAATTGAAACAGCACGAAGAGATTAAAGATCTTAGGGTAAGTCTTCTTTACGTTTTGTTCCCTAAACACAGAACAACACAGTCACATGTCACCATGTTCCAGGTTTGTTTTTGATTGTGTCTTTTGTTTGTTTTTTTTCCCCTCAAGGCTGTCGAGGATGCTTTTGTACCAGTGATAAAATTCAAATTTGATGGAATTGAGGTGAGTTAAAAGTTCCAAGTGATGCATAAAGGAGTATTGGAAAACAACATGCACACAACTTGAAATATTGTTATTACCTAGAGCTCCTCAGATGCTGGATATTTGGGGCTGATGCTAATTTTATCAATATGTAGGCTGGTACTCTTTAGGAGAGGGGGGAATTATGGGGTCATTGTAGATAAGCTTTCCAGCAGTACTGTGAAGACCCTTCTTGACTTTGTACCACCATGTGATTAGCTGTGATATGTACCCTGCTACATGTGCTGTGGGCAGCGCTAAGAGTATTGTTACCAATGGAGTCCATATCACTGTGCTGGACGAACTACATGACACTATTTCTAAGTTACCCAAGCATCTTTGTCTGCATCATGTTCAGTATGCTAATAGTTTTGGTGTATATCGGGAAACTTAACATCAGTGCGAATACATTTGAAGCATGACTTGCCTTTAACTGGAACTATTTGCTGCAGCGTCTCTGCAGAAAACAAGGGTTTTGGTTTTCAATTTGGATCAGACTCGAGCAACGGTTTCAGGTTGAAACAGTTTTTGTTTTTTTAGGCCAAGGTCGAGAGTGAGTGACACAGATTGGTGGTCCACGTTGTAGTTTAGGTTCTTATCAGGTAAGGAGATACAGACATGAGATGACAGTTAGCAAAACCGCTGTTCCATTGTCTATTTAACTTTGGAACTTCTGTGCCTAGATGTTGTATTTTGCTTTAATGAAATTTCACAAAAAGAGTCTAAATGAAATGTTTTGTTCTTAATGTCCAACCACCCATCATCCCTTTGTGTCATGTTGCTTTGAACTTGCTTTTCATTGGAACAAGGAAAGGGAATTAAATAACCCTCATCAAGCTATTTGTGACACAAAAAAAGTTTAGTTCTACCTCATCTATTGCTCTTCTAATCTCAGTCTTTCTGAATGTGACTGTGTTAAGTACCGAAATGAAGATGCTAGGATGAGCTGAGCTGATGTAGATGTTTCATCTCTGCTGCCTTTTTTTTTTTTTTCTGTTTCCGTCTGAGCAGATTGACCTGCTTTTTGCCAGACTGGCCTTACAGTCCATTCCAGACAACTTGGACCTGAGGGGAGACTCCATTCTGAGAAACTTGGACATTCGGTGTATTCGCAGCCTTAACGGTACGTCGCTGTGGCTTTTATTTGATCATGTAGATACAGCAGTGTAATTGATACTGCTGTTGTTGCTGGTGCTGCTCTTACAGTGACTATAAGCACGAGAGTAGAACAAGTTTATAGTCCGTCACGTTTGCAGCAGCTAGTTGTGGCAGGTGTATGAATCTAGACGGCAGAGATTTGCTTTCATCTGAAAAATAAACCTCTTTCGTGGGAATTTCCACAACTGTGATTGTGTAATACTTGTCTGACAGTGTCTGAGATTTCTGATGTTTTCTCATTACAGGCTGTCGAGTAACTGATGAAATTTTATATCTGGTGCCAAACAAAGAAAACTTCAGGCTGACATTAAGAGCCATCAAACTGTGGGCGAAGCGTAAGTGTTCTTCACATGCCTGATACACTTTTATATGCCCCCCTTTTCTTTTTTTTGTTGCTTCGATTGCATTTTGTTGCATCCATGGGCTATACACATGTGCTGCTTTGTTTTCAGCATTGACCATCAAAAATGCCCCTCTCAGTGTCCACCCAGTTTGGTGCATCGTTGACAGACACCGTGCTTGTCTTTTGGATAACACTAACATCTAAAGAGTCACTGCCTTGCTGTAACATATCCTGTGACTTCAGGTCGAGGGATCTATTCCAACATGCTGGGCTTCCTGGGTGGAGTGTCGTGGGCCATGTTGGTGGCCAGGACCTGCCAGCTCTACCCCAACGCTGTCGCTGCCACGCTCGTCCACAAGTTCTTCTTGGTTTTCTCCAAATGGTGAGGCAGTCGAATTTAAACATTTGTCATTGTCCTCTTCTACTTGATGGCAGAATTTCACAGCCTTGCATGACAAAAATCTTTACAATTTAGTGTTTACATGCTGCGTCCGTTTTTGCCTTCATGTAGGGAGTGGCCGAATCCTGTGCTATTGAAACAGCCTGAGGACAGTAACCTGAATTTACCCGTGTGGGATCCTAGAGTGAGTATGACACCAGAGTTTATTCCTTCATGTTTACTGTGCTGTTTTGCCCTCTGTTCTGTTTGTGTATTGCTGTGTAGACACAGGAAACGCTATCTGGACATAGTTGTAAAAAAGTTGTTTACGTTTAGCTCTACAGTGAGAGCGTTTCATTTCTCTTATTTCATGTCTCTTCATCCTTCTGTCCTCATGTGACCACGACATTGATCGGGTCCTCCATCATGAGCTCCAATCTTCCTAACTCTGCTCGGAAGAGGCTTCCCAGAGCAGCTTGGAGCAAGGAAGACTTTTTTTTTTGACATGGACGACTTTTATCAGATAGATAAACCCCTTCAATAGAAAACTGCATTAGTACTTGAATGACGCAACAGATCTGGTATCTGGTTGAAGTGTTATCAGACTAATAGAAGTAATGTATGCAGTAAATATTTACAAACACTCCTTTGCCCTCAAATGTCTTGAAAGGTAATTTGCCCTTTACCCCTTCTCTGTGGCAGCTGTTTCCATCTGATTTCACCATCCTCTGTTCAATGCTTAACCACTGTTAATGTAAACATCACAGAGCTATGGATAAGGGCGTACATTGAACAAGGCTTTTGAATCATTCAGTGTATTTGCATAAATGACTGAGTTTATCAGCATAAAATGTAGCATATGAACTCACTTTTGAAAAAACAATAAATAAAAAGATTTTATTTAAAACTTCATCTTGTTGCTCTGATGGTAAATGATTTGTTGGTGATAAAGGAAAGTGTTCAGTGAGTTTTTAAATTCTTTGAAATGCCCTTTATTTAGTGTGAACAGTGCATTCTATGGTAACACAAGCAGAACAGGGTTTGGAAGATACTTTGTCCACTACAAAACAACAGCAGCACTTACAAGCTCTGAGGTTCACACACTTGGAGCTGAAAAGGTGCTAATAATGTTTAGACAAATGTCTGATTTTTGTTGGTTAGCGTTTTGTTTCACATGTAAACAAACTGTAGATGCCAGCATCCACACACCAGGGGGCGCTACGGAGTGGCGTTACTGTGCATCTTGTCTTACATTCAGAGTATGAGCAGCTATCCTTTAAGATTTTATTTCCTCTGCCAAGACTTTGATATATTTTACATTTTTCTTTTGTTCAGTAATCTACTTATCCCAAACTAATTGCTCTTTTGCCTTAATTGAAAAAAAACATTCTTGCAGCTGTAACTGCTGTCACATGTTTGTTGTTTCCCTTCAGCAATAAATACATTTTAATTGTCTATTGGTCTTGTTTCCATTCAGTCACAGTGACGACAGCTGAGCTCTGGGCTGACAGTATTGTTTTAGACACCTTTGTATCATTTTTTAAAATGTAGGCAGGTCTGAGACATTAATGAAAGTCTAGCCTGTTAAATCAAATTATGAACAAAATGAGTGCTAAAACAAGTGATTTAATGGTGATATGTGTGGGCATTTTTGCATAGTCCCCCTTTTTCAATAGAGAAAAGCCAGCCCACAGCGTGTTAAAGACTTTTAACTGAGCATATGCAGTGTACTTAGAAAAGATATCCTGGTTTGACTGATCTACACACAGTCTAAAACCAGGTTTGTTATCCACGTGTTGATAGAAGTCATTCAGCGGATATTAAAAGTCCATGTGCATAGATACTATTTCAGGTGATGTTTTGGCGTGCTGGAGAATGTGAATGCATAAATAGAATACGTAGTACTCTTACAAATTTCAAGGGAAGATGCTAAAAATACGCTACAGCCCACCGGTATGACATCCAGCTGTGTCGCCTTGGTAACCGATCACTCCATATCATGTTTGTTAAAGGGATGCATGTCTCATTTCAGAAATTGTTTGCTTGATTCCTCCATCCTTACAGCACATGAAGAGAACGCAAAAATGAACTGGGATGTGTGACTTTTAGATTTGGAGCCTTTCGGCGTGTCGGGGGTTAACTTGCTCGACTCATTCAACTCAGTGGTCAGTGACATGTTAGCAAATGCTTAATCTTGCTCCCCTGTGCTGTTTATCTTCAGGTGAATCCATCAGACAGATACCACCTGATGCCCATCATCACACCTGCCTATCCCCAGCAGAACTCCACGTACAACGTGTCCACGTCAACACGCACCATCATGAGCGAAGAGTTCAAATACGGTAAAGACTGACTCAGCGCTGTAGGATCATACAATGTGTTAAGGCAGTTCAATTTCCTAGAATCTCCAATAGCGTCGTACATACTGCTTTGAAAGGCAATGCTAATCGTGCACGCTGAAGTTTCAGTTTGAGTGCTGAATTATCAAAATTAACAGGTGTTTATCCCTCTGTGTGTGTGTTGCCGTGAACAGGTCTCAGCGTCACAGATGAGATTCTTCAGGGCAAAGCAGAATGGTCCAAACTCTTTGAGCCACCCAACTTTTTCCAAAAGTACAAGTAAGTGTTGAGTTAGTCAGATGAAGGATTGTTTTATACTTTCCTCTTTTACATTTGTAATATTACAGTTCTTTAACATGCCGGCTTGGCACATTTTAATTATTTCTTTTTAATATTGTTTGGAAATTAGCAGTTTGTGAGACATGAACTGGTTTTTTTGGAGGCTGCAAACTGCAGAAACGAAGTGATGCAACTCTTTTTCCCGACCAGCCTTCTTTTTTTCTTTTCTTTTTTTTTTTTTTTGCACTTTTTGGTTTGGGCAGATTTGAGTCATCCTAACTGTGGTCAGTCGACTTTGGTTGACTCATGCTGTTTATGAAAGTTCCTCCCACAGTCGAAGTACCACAGTGAAGTCCTCTTCCAGGTTCTGTTGTTGCTGCTGTTGCACCACCACTGGAGCTGCATGAGCCACCTGAGCAGTGGTGGGACTGTCGGTGGTTAATGTTCCGCTGTGCAGCACTAAAGTTTTACTTATCAAATCAATGCGAGGTCGGGCTTTTTCATGATTAGTATCACAATATTAGTAAAAATAATAAGGTTGAGGGGGTCCAGCTGTAAATAATGCCCGTCGGCATCACTGTATTTAAGAAGGAGGGGAAAAGAAGGGAGAAAAAAAAAGAGATGCAAAAAGAATTGAAATGCCTTTTATTATTACGACAACTCTTGTTATTAGTTACTTTCATTGTAATTGTTAAACTTGGGATTTAGATTTGTCAGGAGGATGAAGAGAAGCTCTTGTTAATCGTGTGATGAGACCATGGGTTAAATTTGATCCCACGCATTTTTGTCCCTGATTGCATTTTGTTTTCTCGTTATGCCTTCACGGTAGTCTTTTAACACACGCTACTTGAGCTGGTCTCGAGTCTGTTTTTTTATTAGAAATGCATCATTGCCAGAATGTGTCCAATCCCTGTACAAGCATTTTGTCTTTCAAAAGGACTCACATGTTTTTAGTTACACGACATTGCGGCTGACGGCACGTTTTGGGTTCTTTTGCAGACATTACATCGTTTTGACTGCCAGCGCATCCACAGAAGAAAACCACTTAGAATGGTGAGTGTCAAAGGTCGGGATGTCTAGTCGATGTCTGAGGTTGAGCCACTTTCAGTTTTCAGTGTCTCCAAATGGCATAGGTACATTTCAACGAAGCTAACTGGCACACCATGCTTGACTCTTTCGTGGAAATTTCTTCGGTTAGTGTGTAAGTGGGCTGTTACAGTGTACCGGTGTATTTGAAAAATGAAACCTTGAAATGTCAGCCGTATACAGAAAATAAATCCTAAATAATCCTGTGCCAGTAACTTTGTGGTTGACCACCTACATAGAAACAACAGCGTACAGTTATGACTCTCCGTCCACCTCCTACACCTGTGCTTTAACTGTAAAGAGGCAAAACACACAAGAAACTAATTAAACATTCAATTTACTGAAAGCATGGCAACATTTCTGCAAATCTCAGGATAGTATTGTTATCGTGAATTCTCCTGGACATAATAATCATGAAAATCTGATATTCTGGCAGCTCAGGTGTTTAGCAGACCATTAACACAGTATGACAAACTGTACTGCTATTCTGCTAAGATCACTTTTGCTACCGGCCTCTTCCATGACGACAACCCAATGTTTTCCATCAGGATCGGTCTGGTGGAGTCAAAGATCCGCGTTCTGGTGGGAAACCTGGAAAGGAACGAGTACATCACCCTGGCTCATGTCAACCCCCAGTCCTTCCCTGGGTCCAAAGAGAACCGCAATGAGTGAGTCTGATTTTATCCACGCACACAGACAGCTCAGTGACACAGTAAAGCTTTGTCGCGCTAACAACATACTATTGCACGCTTTGTGTGTTTCTGCAACAGGAACGACTTTGTGTCCATGTGGTTCATTGGGATCATCTTCAAGAAGGTGGAAAATGCAGAAAGTGTGAACATTGACCTGACGTATGACATCCAGTCCTTCACAGACACTGGTAGGTCCTCTCCGATCACCGGACTTTCTCTGGCTGTGGAACAGTAGAAAAGTCAATACACTTTTAAGTCTAGTCAGATATTTCTTATAATCGAAATGGGCGGCAGCATTACTGTACACTGTGCTGCGCAGTGTATACAATGATTAATAAAGTTAGTGGGGTTACAGGTTAACTGGAACTACTGGTTTCAGATAGGGTGACAATTTTTGGCAGTTCATCTGTTGGTGCGTGACTGCAAGGAGAATTTGAAAAATATGAATGTACTGAGGTTGAGAATTTAGGTTTCAGTGAGTCAAACTACAAGAAGTCATTTACATGACATTAGTCTGACAAACATACATGGCAGTAATCAGTCAAATGTTGAGGATTTAAGTTTCAGTGAGTCAAACTACAAGAACTCATTTACAATCACTCTGGCAGGAAGCTTCGGTCCATCAGGACCTCACGCCACAAACACAATTTCTTTCCGTCTGCCACCAGCCTCATGAACAATGCCCACGTCCCCCACTGCCCGCCTGGCCTCCTCTATATCTGTATAAATGTCAATAACATATCAGCACCGTCAGTATTTTGTAAATAACAATACTGTTCTATGGTTCTTATTTAAATGTTAGTTTGATTCTTGCACTATTACAGTTGTGTTTATTTGTAGCTACTTTATTGTATCATATATTTATTATGTACTCTGTTGTTGTTGTTTTGCACCAACCCACCAGAACAAATTCCTCGTATTGTGTGAACTATACCTGGCAATAAACCTGTTTCTGATTCTGATTTCTGACATGACATTAGTCTGACAAACATGCATCAGTCAGCCTCAACATGGCATTGTTCTCTACAGTGTACAGACAAGCCAACAACATCAACATGCTGAAGGATGGGATGAAGATTGAAGCAACACATGTGAAGAAGAAGCAGCTCCATCAGTACCTTCCTCCAGAACTGGTGCAGAAGAAGAAGAGGGTGAGATATCTTCCTCAGCGTGTCCTTTCACTCTCGCTGTGTATTTTGTTCTGTGTTTATTCATCTCCTTTTCCAAATCTCTCCCATTTTCTACAGAGCATAGCAGAGTTGAACCGCAGCTCTAATGGCGGCAGCTCTAAGCGGATCTCTCTGGACAGCAGTCACCTGGACACCTCCAGAGACACAGACTCAGGGACCCCCTTCAGCTCCCCAACCAGCAAGCCCCCTAAACCTGCATCTGACACAGATGACAGGTGTGAAGAGCTTCTTCCAGTGCAGTGTGTTTATTTTTACAGCTGTGCTAAATGCATTTTTTCTAACCTCTCATGTTCAGTTCCTCTTTGTGGATTTTCTTCTTGGTGGTAGCTCTTGACAACCAGCTTGACAATCCACCATGTGATGCTCAGTGAATGTTTTCTTTCTGCTCTGTGTTTTGCAGCGTCAGCCCTCCCAAGCAGCTTTTTGTGGAGAGCTCCCCAGCACCCAGTGCAGCACCCAGTGCGGCACCTAGTGCGGCACCTGCTGCGGCACCCAGTGCAGCACCTGCTGTGGCACCTGCTGCTCAAGACCAGGGCATGTCCATCCCTGTCATTGGCTCAAGTGAGTTATCAGAGATAAAGGGTAAACAGTGAATCAATCTTCCTTCCTTTCATAACACAAAATGTCATTTTTCATTATCTATCTAACTTGCAGTCAGTCCCGTTGTACACTCGTCAGTTGCAGATCTAATAACAAATACCAGCTAAAAGCTTCCAATCTAGAGAACTAGATTAATTTGATGAACAAAACTCGTGTACATATTGGGAATGTAGAAAACCCAAACAAGGCCCTTCTTTAGTAGATGTCAAAGCTGTGGATAAAGCTTCCTTATCTAATTAACTGCATTTTTTTTCCTATCTCCATCTCACTCTGAAGAGCCTCCAGTGAAAACAAGGCCTCCTTCCCCACCAGCCAGCAGCTCCGTCAGCACAGCGCTGAGCGGGAACGTGAAGCCCAACGCCACCAGCAGCCCCAAAGAGGAGCCCAACGGCCTGGACGACTCCATCAATGGAGCTCCTACCAAGAGACCACACTCACCTACACAAGAGGACGTGACCAAGAGGCACAAAGACACGGAGGTGAGGACGGAGCTGTCAGTTCAGACACAGGATTTTGGACTCAGTTATAGATATTGATGAAATTTGACTATTATGTCAAATATAAACTGTGACATTCTGCTTTTTTGGTGCAGGAGGTGTCCAACGATGACTCTACATTCAAAGAGCCATATCCAGTGTCCTCTGACTGCTACACATCTGGAGACGGACCTAATGCTGTAGGTGTTACTCTGTCTGCTTTTGTTAGCTCTAAGTATGAACCCAGCCCCCAGAAAAATCACATTTTGTCTCTGTTCACTATTAGACTCCTCTGTCTGGATCAAAGGCAAAGCCCATTCCAACCATCGATACCTCAAGAACACAGGTAACCGGTGTATGTACCCGATTGGTTTTCTCTGTGTGGTGGGCCTGTTTTTGTTTTTCATTTTTTTTGTTCAAACAGTTAGAAATACAAAGTCTGCTGATGTATAATGTTGCTGTTTCCTACCTCAGAGACTTCCCAGCATGGAGCTGCCAGACGCCTCCTCACCTCTGCCAGCCAGTAACAGCTGTCGCGTCGTGAAAAATTCCATTAAACTGGCACTCAACCGCCACAAGTGAGTATCGTCCGTTTTTTTTTTTTTTCCAGCTCCCGTTAGAGCAGTTCAACCTGTTGCTGTTTTTTGTGATGTACTAACGCTGTATCCATTTGCCTTTTGTTTCACTGTACGTAGCATCACACCTCCCAAGCCTCCAGTGTCTGAGGGCGCCGTCACCACCGACGCTCCACCTGCCAGCGAAGAAAAGGGCATGTCCATTCCTGTCATTGGCTCAAGTGAGTCTCTGTTTCTTTACCATCAGCTCCGCTAACTGTCGTCAGTGTTCATCGCTCACATTTTGGTGTTTAGTGTTGATTTTGTCAAGACAAACATAAAAAAAACTGTAATTATTGCAGATTTTTTACCAAAGGAGACACAACAACCATAACAAAAATGTTGCATACCCTTTTTAATAAGACAAACATTAGACTAAACTACATATTTGGTGACCTTGTAACAAGACAAATACTAGTCTAATAACAGTATTTGAACGAACTTTTCACGTGATAAAAAAAATGCATGCTAACAATCTTTTAAACAAGACAGAAAGGAGACTAAACTTCAACACAATACTTTTCGATATACTTGCAATTTAACAAAAAAAGCTGCATCTTGACAACTGTTTTACCAAAAACTAAACAGCTGCAGCAAAACTATTTGACAACCTGTTTTTTTAAAGCACAGTAACGTTAGCCAACAGATTGATGCACTAAATACTCGTGAACTGACATCTAAAAATAAGACAAGAAACGGCTACAAACCATATCCTGTCAACGTTAACACGCCCTACACAATCAACATCCATAATATGTAAATGTCAAGTTACTATTACTTTGAGCCAGTTGTTGTTTTCTGGTGTTTGTGTGTGTTTAGAAGATGTTGGTAGAAATGAGTGCAAGATTACCACAAGCATTCGAGGCACACTGACATACTTGTAAAGGGTTTTTCCACCTCACTGCTTAGCAAGATAAAAATGTTGACCTTGAGGATGTGTTGGAGTCAGACACCACAGGCCTGCCTGCTGCCTTTTGATGTGGCTGTTTGTGTTTCTATCAGTATACCTACTTGCAGTATTTAAAACTAAATTGGTGGGCAAATTGGACAGAATGTGTGAGGTTGATTAAAAAAAATACAAAAAACGGTCCGCCACTAATGAAGTTCTACTAACTTTGCATGTTGCATTTCTTTTCGTTCGTCAGTGGAGAGCAGCAAGAGCAAGGAACTTAGCACAGCTCTGATACAGCTGCAGGAGTTTAGCTGGTGCAGATATAGCTGAGGGGAGCAGGGGTTGGGCGTGGTGGGTGCTGCCACTAAGCAGGACCCCAGCAGTGCAGCTGTCTCCTGCTGTTAGACTGTATTGGAAATGCATGTCATCGTGGTTTGGCTCCGCTTAAAACACCGCCGCTAAAGCAGACTAACTTAGACTAATGGAAAAACACTACAAGTTGTGCATCAAAGTATAGAAGAGGCAGCCATGTAAACCCCATGCATCTCGGCTCAGCCCTCCAGCCTCAGTCTATTGCACGTCTGCAGAACAGAACTGGCTGTATGAGCCAATAATCTGTCGGCTTATACATAAGTAAACACGCCTTTTCCGCTAACCATGCAACAAGATCAACACTTGTAACGATGGTAACGGTACCCAACAAACATGGCGACAGAATTAGAAAAGCATGATAAAATCATCAAAAACTCAAATGACTAAAATGTGACTATGGTGAACCCAAGATGTGTGTTTGGTACAACACTAAGTCAATGTCAAGTGGCAAAATGAAAAGTTCTATCCTCTTCTTTCTCTGTGTAGAAAATGTGGCACCCAAACACGTGGCACCCCCCGTCGGCAGCTCCATCCCCACACTAGTGAGCCGAGGAGCCGACCCGCTGAACGGAGCAGCCTCCAAGAGACCCCTCTCCCCCTCTCTGGAGGAACAGGCCAAGAGGCTGAAAGAAACAGAGAAGGCCAGAATCCACATAGCCTGAACACACAACCGACAGACTGGGTTCACACACAGACAAGAGGTGGGGCTTTACGGTCAACACCGAGACGATGACTTCACACGGGGACAGGGAGCGTGTTCAGGTCGGTGAGTGTGAAGTGTGAAGCGGCGGAGTGCGACGCCTCACCTCCAATCTTTCAGAGATTACAGATTTGCCAGTGGATAGGGGATTCGGTTAATGCTGTCTCACTCGCAGCCAGAGGGTGTTCAACCCCGCAGTCACCGAGATATGACGAGAAACAAAGCAGCAGTTTTTTTACTCCTCTTCTTCCCTCAGTGTTTAAAAACGTACACAGTACAGATGGAAAATGATCTGTTCTTTTCATTTTCCTTTTTTTCCAGTTTAACATGTTTTAAAAAAAAAAAAAAAAAAAGAAACAAACAAAAAAAAAACCCAGGACATTTATCGACGCTTGCTACACACATTTCTGGTGTATGCTGATTTTTTGTTTAGTTTTGGTTTATTTGTCCTTTTCATTTTCTTTTCTCTCAAACAAAAAACCTGTACAGTAAATGTTAATGTACATAACTTTTTGTCTTAAAAAGAAGCAAAAGATCACTGTTAAGTCTTTTGACCATTCTATTGTAGTTTTATCTAAAAAGAAAAAAAAAGTTTAAAAAATTGTAATTTTTTTTTTGTTTTTTGTTTTTCTCTACTGCTTGTCCAAAACAAAATGTCTCCAGCCCTGGATATTTTTTGTAGACACTGTATAGGTTTGGAATACAGTTGCAGGGAGGATTTATTGAGGGTTTGCTTGGATAATGACAGAAATCACAACCACAGCTCTTTGGACCAGCGCAACTAGCCAAAGAGGACTCATGGTTAGTGTTGGGATTGCAATGTGAAAGTGATTGTAGACGCCCAGTGACATCAGAGCTTCTCAGGTGCCGGTAAGTCCAAGAAAATCATCCACATGACAACGGGAACCATCGTGCATTTTCCGGAAGTGTTTCATTGTTCAGCTCTTGGAAGGATTAGTACAGAACATCAGAAGAACCATATCGGAATGCTGAATTTTAGTCCTTCTGTCATTGGCTCTTTAGTCGCCTACTGTTCATCTTGGTCGACGAGTTTTCCGCTCACTTTTCATGGTGCGTTCAAGCCGTCGGATAAGTGTGGTTGCCATAAAATAGTGAGCACTGAACAGTTCAGACAGTTCTAAGGATGTGTTTAAATATCAGTTTTGTGTATGTACCTGTGACAGATTGTCTGACACCTAACATTAACCTCAACTCCATCAGGAGGACTAAACAACAAAAACAAAAAAAGGAATTTGTTCGGGATGCTGCTTGACCCCCCCCAACCCCCAAACACCCCACAGTCACACCCACCAGTTCAACGTGGTCTGTTTGCTTGTGAAGCTTGTTCCTGATAAAAAACCAAGTTTCAGTTGTGAGCGCCGTTTTCGTCCATTGGAAAGTTTGTGGTGCTTTGTAGAAGAAAAAAAAAATGGTTCGAAGCTTTTTGAAGAGTTGTGCCGGTTTGTGTGTGTGTGCATGCATATATGGTTGACTGTGTGTGAGCGTGCATGCATAGGTGGTTGTGTTTATGTGTTGGAGTGAGACAGAATTCCCTTCGTTTTGGGTGTTAACCCTCTGCGCCTCCTGTGGAGGTTCTTAAAAGGCATCTCCTGGGGCCACAAGTGGTGGTGGTGGGGGGTCAGGAGACAACTTTTTACTTGCCTTGGGCCCCAACTCTCCATCTTGAAGCTGGGTGTCTGCGTTTGATTTCAGAACAGAGGATATATGTATACAGCGACGTGCTAAACGATGCTAACAAGGCGCCCTCTTCACGGAGCAGGTAGAGAGTTGGGCCGCAGGCTTTTTTTCCAGCACCAGTTTCCCCAACTAAATGTACAGAGAACAGTTTTTTCAAAATGCATATTCTTCATTATTGGGGGTTTTCTTATCACTTTATTTATATTTGCATATTTGTACCATGTGATCTTTTTTTTTAATAGCATTCATAGCAGGTAGGTCTTTTTTGAATGAAATCTGCACCACTCTGTTTCAGACAACTCATGTTTTGCTGTTTGAAAGCATTTAACAAAACAGGTCATTTAGATGTTTGTTTCTAAAATGTATTGAAAGGGTATTTTTGTATGTGTTTATCACTTCCTTTAATTGAATCCGTACACCCATTAAACCCCTAAAAACTATGCCGTGCCTGTGCTTCTTTTGTTGCGTCCTGTACTTTGTTTTATGTGCCATCACCGGTTGCACCACATTTACATCTCATAAAATGCTTGCTGTAATGGGAGGAGTTCTTAATGACTTGCACGTCATGTGTGCTTTTCTTGGAAAGTCAGAATGGCTTGAAGTGTCACTCGACTGGAATAGCAAAGTAAATCTTACTCAACAGAATTGAAAAATGAAAGCCTCATCCATTTCACTTGAATATATTTCACCTGTAAAAATAAAAGTATCTTCATCGATTCTTCTTAATGATTAGATGAAAACACTTTGACATGTTTTAAAGGTTGAAAAGGTCATTTTAAAACTAACATGGACAAGACGTTCTTAAAATGCTTAAAATAATGGAAATTTATACAATCCCATGAATACTGGTCAAACAGGAGAAAATTGTACGATACAATTAAGCTTCAGAAACATGAAACAGGCCTTGTGAGCAGAAGAATGAACCTTTCATCTTAATGAGAAAGTATTGAATGATCTGTCCATAAGACTGGTGTCACTGTGGGTTTCCTTCGTCTTTAGTATCTCAAGTTTTACCCAATAAAACCTGAAAATATTTTTGAATAATCAGGGATGGGAGGTTGTCTTTGCTCTGCACTGTAACATGAAGTTTAGTGACATAAGTCAGGCACATAGATAGTTTATAAAAGATGAACGGAGCCACAGTGACGTCACCTGTGAGTTCGAGGACTGCTGTTTTCAAGTCTCAAGTTTGGCATTTTGCTCTTTTTGAAACCATGTGTGATGACTGAGTGGTGGATCTGACTGAGAACTCGAGGACGCTCCAGAGATTTACAAGGTAGCCCTGCTGTAAAACAGATTGCTTTATCATCTGCTTTACTGTAAACTGGACCATAATTCACAAATTAAGCCTGATGTACTGAATAGGAGTTGACTAGCAGTTGAGACCATAAATTCATTTGGAAAATGTTTGCTATGGTAACAAATCAAAGAAGAGGAAGGGCTATTTTCTCATCAGACTTCTTTTTGCAACCGGGGGAGTCTCCCCCTGCTGGCTGTTGCAAAGAAAGCATCTGACTTCTGCTTCACTTTTCAAACCCAGAGACTAAGTCCATCTCTTCTGTCCAGCCTGTGGTCAGTCACTTAGTTCACCTTTTTCATATGAGCCTGGTCATAGCCAAGCAGTAACATCTGGTGCTCAAACAGAAGGCAGTCATTCCAACAACTGCAGTTCTGCAAGTGGCCACTAGATGCTGGCCCAAAAAGTGAGTCAATCCCCATAGACCCCCGTTTTAAAGAGTCCAGCTCTACAGCAAAAATCAACCTGTTTACAACATGATACAAAAAACTGTTTATGTGCCAACACCTAATCAATACATTCAAAACAACACACATGACTCACCCGTTTGAACTGTATTAAGGCTTACATTTATGTATAGTCAAGAGTGTGGCCGCTCATACGCCACCTGTACCCATTTTTGGATTGGACAGGAGCTAAACACCTAAGGACGGGTTCAGGAAGCCTGAGGGTGAAGTCACAAAGGGTTCATCCATCTTTATATACAGTCTATGGTCACAGTTAACCCTATATTCTCAAACCTTTGCATTTGGGACAGTTCCAGTCATCTGGTTTAATGAAAATATTATCATCAGACTTCTTAGAAAAACCTATGAGGTCGCTTTCAGAGCTGTTTTATGGATGCAAACATAAAAAAAGAAATGTGTCTGTGTTAGATCCTCAGAGGGCAAATGGCAACTAGACTATTTGATGAAGGTCTAGCACTGAAACTTCACAAAAATTCATGTATTTTTTAAAAGTTAGATAGTGTGTGTGTGTGTGTGGGGGGGGGGGTCTGTTTAAAACTTTTGAATAAACTGTCCTATGCATCTGCCTCATGACATAAGTGTGAAGAGCTCCTTTGATGTGAATTTTCCAAGGCCCACCTTTGACATAAATAGCTATGTAAATCTGCCTGTCCACACAATCTGATATTAATGTGGAACCTGGGCTAAGTAGGAAGATGACACTTTATTAAAATGATGCAATTAGCAGCTTAAAATGCAAACACTCCTGGGCTGGACAAGGAAGTCTTCTCCTTCATTCATGTTTCGGGGCAGGGTGAAGGGGGGGGGGGCATGTGTTGGACACTACGGGGGGTGAGGTATCCCCAGCGTCCCCCCCCCCACCACCACCACACACCTCGTCCAGTGCGCGCGGAGCCCCGTGGAGCCACAGCGCTGAGCCGTCCGCGCGCTGACTCACGGCGCTCCTGATTGGCTGCTTCAGTGACGGAGGGGAATTCCCCGCCAGCCTACCGCTCCAACAAAAAACACTTTTCTGTCCTCTGTCACTCATTCAGCTCGAGCTTCTCCAGGAGACAATAAGCGGTGACAGTACTGAGAGAGAGCGCGACAGAGTGCATCATGGATGGTGAGTCACAACACCTTTATTTACTCTACAACAACAATAAGAAGAAGGTGGGGAAAGGCTTAGAATAATTAACTATACCGGTGGAGTTGTGTGTTCAAAAAAAACACTGCTGACTGTGTAAAAGTATGTCTATATGTGTGGAGAGAGATTGTACATCTGTATACCTGAAGTCTAATTGTACAATGACATCACCGGGACTTAAATCTTGACGTTAATGCTGTTTGGCACCATTATTATTTCTGTTCAACAACCCATTGAACTTCCTCTTTATTGCAATGATAGACAGTGTTATTCAGCATGGATGAAGCGGTATTATTGTGTGACGGTCTGCTCTTCAGGACAGGCTTTTGTATTCAATCTGCGTGTTTATTTGCCTAATTTGTTCCTACCTGTCACACTTTCCTCTTCAGTTCTTATGCCCTCCATGCTCGGGGAGGATCCACACCTCAGTAAGTCCAACTTCTTTACTGTCAAACTTTAGCTGCCTGTCTACACAAGTGCAAAATTTAAAGTGGAAATAAAAAGAGAAAGAAAAAAAAAATCACTCAATACATGCAGTGTCATTGCACTTCCTCATTTTGTTTGATTGCTAAGCACTGCTTCTTCTGATCTTTGTTGTGAGCGTCTGAGAGAAGCAGAGTTTCTTCTAATCCTTATCTTTATAGTTCGTGTTTTTTTAGGCATTGTGTAATAGTCGTGTTTGAGCTACATCATCTTTCATTTGTGTGTTTGGAGCGTCCTCTGTAAAATGAGGAAGGCACAACATGGCCGAGCCATTTTTTTTAATGTTTTTTCTTTTTTGGCAAACGTACATTTCTTAATTATGCCAGAAATGTAACTTGACTGGTTTCGTACTGACCTACATAAATAACATCTGCTGCACTTTGTGTGCTTGTTGCTCGGTTGTCGTGTCCGAGAAGATTACATTTTGTGTGTTGTTAACGCAATAAAAATACTGCACACCAAAAACAGAAACGCTTCCCGTATCAGTTTTAGTTCCTCTCTTACACAGGGATCATGTGGGGCCACTTTTGTTTCATGCAAAAGGGCCAAAGACTTCAGACAAACTAATTTCATGGTCTATTTTGAATGCACAAAGGCTGAGGTTTGCCTTCCTCATAAGCATTTGTGTCACGATTTGCAGTTTAAAAAACTAGAATACATGTAATTGGGCAAAAATTATTTAAAAACCAAAACATTTTTAAAAAAATCTATGTTACATAAAATAGTTCCTTACTTTTAGGCATTTAGAGAGACAAAATTCCAAAACTCAAACAAAGGCTGTGGGAACATCTAACGAACCTTTTTGACAGCTTTATGATGTTTTGTAGACGTTTATAAACCTCTTTTTTCCATTAGTACCTTTAAACACAGCTCCCAGCAAGCCATGACTCTGAAACTGAGGTAGCTAAATGGAATCAGGCCAGCATTAATTTTATCATGTACACCTGTGTCTTTCCTGCTGCAACATGTCAAAATGTCTTCTGTGAAAAAGACCTTTCTTGTCCAGTTTGAACCATCACATCTCGACCTGCAAATCACAAAATTAATGGTCATTAGCTGTGTATGCCTACGTTTGGGCCGTGGATCCAGCAAGAACCTGTAACCAAGTTTACAAAACGACTCTTTTCTTGTCTCAGCTGACGAAAGTAGTTTTGGTTAGCCAAGTCAATTCAGGTTCTTCTCCCATTGCCCAATCCATTCACCATTTCCTCTCTTAATCTGTATCAACTGCTTGTCTTCTCTCCCCAGTGGCTGAACCGGCGATTCAGATCTTCGAGCAGCCCAAGCAGAGGGGAATGCGCTTCAGGTACAAGTGTGAGGGCCGCTCGGCTGGAAGCATCCCCGGCGAGAAGAGCTCCGACAACAACAGGACGTACCCCAGCCTGCAGGTCAGTCAAGAACACTGGCATCTCCTTCACCGCAGTGATTTACATGTTTATTTGTGCATAGAACATTTTTTTTCCTCGTTTTCTCTTCACGTCACCTCCGCATGCATCTTTCTGTACAAGGTGGAATGCACCTGTGTCAACATGTGCACCTTCTCCACAGATCCTGAATTACTGCGGCAAGGGGAAAGTGCGCGTTTACTTGGTGACGAAGAACGAACCTTACCGACCGCATCCACACGACCTGGTGGGAAAGGACTGCAAAGACGGATTCTACGAGGCTGAGTTTGGTCCAGACCGCAGAGTGATCGCGTGAGTTCTCCTCCTCCCACAGTCGCCTCTGTCCAAACAACACTCTGCAGCAGCGTTCGCTTCACTGTCAGTCATCATCAGGAGCAATTATCACCCCAGTCTCGATCTTAATCAGCACACTGTCATCAAAATAAGTAATTACTCTCTCTTTTGCGTGCACACACACACCGCAGCATAATTGATTTGCTCTCTATTAACAGCATGTCGTGTTTCGTTTGACGGTTTCGGAAGGCACTGAGTGCAAATCGATGACCTCTCATACAGATGAAGAAACTCATACAGCAATCACACACACACACACGCATGCACTCACGAAGCATATTTGTCAAACCATGTCTGTGATGAAGATGGCAATACGGGAATTCCCCAAATGACATCACCCATATTTGCTGTGTGTTACAGAGAGAAAACAAAGTTTGTGTATGTATGCGTACTGGAGCATGTGTGTGAGAGTGTGAATGAGTCAGTGTCTTTTGGTGTGTATAATTTGCAAATCCCTCATGGGCTTGTGTAGTAAATTCAGAATAACTTAGATTATCAAGCAGCCATGTAAATAAAGTGAATTGGTCCAACACACTTGGATCAGACATGATCAGAGACGAGTAAATGAATAATGTGTTTGTCTTATTGTGATTTACCGGCTGAACTGGATGAGTTGGAATCATTGCATCACTCCTTCCACCTTCACACACAACATTTGTTTTTGTTTTTTTTAGATCTTTCTTCACTCAGGTGTGGCCCCATGCGCTGTATTATAATCATCTTGTTGCATCAGTGTCAGTTTCTCATGTTATTGTTGTGTTATTATTGACACAGTTTCCAGAATCTGGGTATCCAGTGTGTGAGGAGGCGGGAAGTGAAAGATGCGATTGTTCAGAGGATCACCAGAGGGATCAACCCATTCAGTGGTGAGTCCTTCTGATCCGAATTCCCATATTCTGTATGCGTCTGTTTTCATCTTCTTCACTGAGAGCTCACATCACACAGCTGTTTCAGCACATTTGGTGTAAGATTCTGACTACTGTGAACTAGTTTACTGGATTTTTATGGGCAATATTACAGAAATGCACATAATGGCTTGTAATTGTTGTAAACAGACAAAAAAAATTAAAACAATTGATAGCACAAACAAAGATTATGGCATATGAATAAAGAAGGTAATTTTGGAACATCTTTAAAAAAAAAAATACAACCCAAAAACAAAAAAACCTGATGTCTCATTCCTCTTTGCAGTGTATTAATCCGCAGCTGAAAATAGCCCCCAACAAATGTACCATTTCCCCTTGCTAGAATAAAAGCTACTGTGCCCACATATGCTAGGAAATATTTAGCCTTTTAATTATGTACAGCTTCAGTAGGAACCAGCAGACTAGGGTAGAAAGTTGGGAAGTATTTTTTTTTACAGTGCAAGCATGCTAGTAGCTTTGAAGCTGTACTGAGGCTTAGCGGTGCTTTGAGCTAAACTGCTATTTCCAGCATACATAGCAACATATAGCATAAACAATAATAAACTCTTCAAGTGAATGCAGAGAACCAGTAAACCAACCATCCAGCATATTAAACTGGTGACACTGACAAAACCCGAATCCATTTTGTTGTCATTATACAATGTAGAATGAAATTGTACAATATATTACAAGAAATTTCAAAATAACAATGGAAACTACAATAACTACATGTCTAATTGTAATCTCCTATGGTACTTACTGAAAAAAGTAATCATATTACTGTACTGTACTAAGTAACGCTCCTCAACATTGGACTCAAGTGGTGCGCTAAGTGGACTACATTGCTATCCCAGGGCCATGCTAACCTTATCATTTGACACTTTAAATTAAAAAAACAAAAAAAAGAAGATATCTAACATAACTTTACTCTTACTTAAAGTGATGTTCGTGAGCACACAAAAATAGTCTCCCGCTCACTTCAGTCATGGTTCAGTGGTTTTTATGCTGCAGCTCTACTTGTGGTGGCTAATGTTAGCTAACAGACACGACTGAACCACCATGCTGACTTTACACCTCTGATAAGCTGGTAGTATCACCAAGATAGCGCTTTAATTAGCAGCAGACAGAACAATAAGTAGTAGTGCATGTAGGTAAAATACATAACACTACTGCTTTTCCTGTTGTTTTTGCTGTTAAAACAGGTTGAGAACAACTTCCAAGAACTGTTTTTTAAATGCACGTTGACCCAGTTCTCAGGCAGTCAAACAGATTTTTTCCAGCATCTATTCGCAAATCTGCTCTCCTGCCACCGCTCTATCTACAGTAATGCCATTTCCTCTACGCGCTTTCATTCTGCGGTCCTCCTGAGCAGACAGACAGCGGTTCTCGTGTACAAACAGGCGTTGAGCTACTTCCCCATTCTTGGTCACAGTTGCTCAATTCAGCACAGTGCAGGATGCCACGTGAGAGCTGGGAATGCAGGATTCATTAAAAGGGGGAGGGTTGAACCGAGGGGGTTCCCCAGCTCTCCGAGATGATGATAAAAGTAGGGTAGGGTGCTTTACAGGTCTGTAAAACTGTGGAGGGAATGGAAGCTTTATGATCAGGTTGGATTTAAATATATATGCTTTTACTTTCTGAGCTGATCTCAGATCTTGTGTTTTTTTTCTGGTATGAAAGACGATCGTTTTTTTTGTTTTTATTGCACCAAGCAAATTTGCATGTCGGTCAGTTTGAAATAACTTCTTTAAACAAAGTTCTGGCCAGAGAGTCCGCTGTAAACTGTACATATTTGAAGTTTGCTCTGATTTATTGCTTTCTGTGGTTGCAAAAGTCTCCATACCTGATACCTGACTTGGCCCGAGCACGGGCTGATAATGCAGGTGACTTAACATAAACTGGAAACTGTAACTCAGGCAGCTCTCGTGTGAATTGAAACCCTGACCCTGCCGATGTTTTTAGCATCTTGCACTGTTGAGTGAGCGTCACCAGGCACGACCACAACTCTGTTCTCTTACCTGGTTAGTAGTTTTAGAGCTTGTGGAGCTAATTTAGGTCTCAGAGGACTTGAAACACTTGTCGTCTCTTTGGTAGTGATGTCAGACGGAGCACTGTACCTGCTGCTATTTAAGACCTATGTATATTTTATGTTCATACAAGCAACCAGAGCAAGAGCCTTCTTTTGGACATAAAGCACTCATATGTAGCTCAATTCATCGTATCTAGTAAAGTACCAGCTGCAGTATGATTCTTGGTGTAATTGGTCAGGTTGCAGGTTGCCATGGCAGCACTGCCAACTCAGTTAAGATGTATTTATTGCTACAGACGTGCACAGTGGACAGCTGGATGTCTATTTCTTTCATGGCTCAACTCTTCCCCTCTCTTTAGTTCACTTCTGCTGTGAAACTCAGCTGCTTCCTGTGTCAGAGGGGAGATAAGACAGTCCCCCTCCCTCTCTCACCCCGAGACACACACACACACACACACACACACACACACACACACACACACACACACACCTCACTTCATGTGATGCGTGTTGGTTTTCTAAGAGCTGACAAAACACAGAGTGGACAGTCTCTGTTACTTTCACAGTCAGTTTCCAGCTGAAAGTCTCATTGATCTTGATCTAAGACTCTCCAGCACTCGTTGTTCAGGAGTGATTAAACCTGTAAAGTCACACCACTGACCACTAATCAGAGCATGTGTTGTTGTTTTTCCCCCATTTCAATTTTGTAAATCACCTTTTCACAGAGGGGGATGAGATCACTGTTTATCACGGCAGCTCACCTCACACATACGTGAGCATGACGTACTAATGTTTCTGTATTACTGTTGTCTCACATTTTCACATTGTGGTTGTGTGGTAGTACACCTGGCAAATGTTTACTCCTTTCACACGGGACAGAAGCCCGCTGAAAGACGCAGTTCATAGTGATATAAGGTGACACCTGTGGATTTATTATACCGTAGACAGCTGGGACTCCAAAATCTGTGAAGATATGGTTTTATGACACCTCAGTTAAATGTGTACACAAATCTTCAGCAAAACTCTTAGAGTATTGAAAGTATTACATTTAAGAGTTCATTCACAAGCTGACAATCTATTTGATGTGGATATGAGCCTGTAGATTATCTTCTCTATCGATCAAGATTCATTGCCACAGCATGTATGAGAGCGCGTTTCTCTGTTTTTATCCCCAACTTTGAAAGTATTTCAGATCATCAGTGAAATCCTCCGATACAACGCATGTTTTCTCAATTCAGATATTGCGTGTTATCACTTTTAAGTCAGTGCACTTTTGCAGTGGATATTACACCAGTAGACGTTGTTTTTTGGAATGAGGAAGACTGCTGCTGCCTGTAAATGTTACATAGATTATTTCTGAAACTCAAGTCATTGTGGCCAGATTGTTTTTTAGTATAATCACCACTGGTCCTTTCCCTGTTTGTTTTTGCTTACTGGAGAAGATTAAAATGCAGAACTTGTCCTTCAAAGTTACCTATTACTGGTTGTTGCTAGAATGCTCACACTATGTTTGTGTCCAAACTACAATACCTTCTGTAATGTTTGTGCCTTAAAGCATGTTTTGTGCTGTATGCACAGTAGTACAATGAAGCTATAAGATAGATGATGTAACTCTAGTGTATGACTGTGTCGTGATCGCCTCGGCCTCAAAAAGACACAAACTCAATGTCGCATGTCCTGAAACGTGGTGAAATTGTGAGTCACGCAGTGGAGACGTTCACTGTGGTGAGGCTTGGCACCTGCCTCCCCTTCTTTCTCACTCTCACATTCTGCTCCCACACTAACGCTAACCACTGCTTACCCCGCACCCCACCTAACACCCTCCCCCTAACTCCCCCCTTCACTGTCCCCCATCACTGCACACAGCCAGCGACGCCCCCCTCCACCGGCAGCTCGTAGCTTCATGCAGCTCAGTGTGCGTCCTGACTCTGGGGCCCAATTTCTTTCCGCCACAAACACACACACTCACCACTATTTGTACCTACAACCCACTTTCCTGCACCTGTCCGGCCAGCCCCGAGCAGCAACACACTCCACCAACACTCGCTCACACACATGCAGACCAACACAGCAGGATGTTCCATCAATATTTGCTCTGACGGTTCCGTCCTCCTTCAGTTTCTCCACTGTGTGTATCTCTGCCACCTACAGCAGGCAAACCTTATGACCCAATACGAAGCTGAAGTAGAGCAGAGCTGCTGCGAGGCTTTGTTTGTTGTTGTTGTTGTTGTTGTTTAAGACACTAATACCTCTTTACTCAGTGAGCATCCATACTGTGCCTACATTGTAGTACAGTTATGTCATATGAGTAGAGCAGCTGGGCAGCAGAGTATTTTATTAACTACATTGACATTTCTCACGATGCCGACACTATAAAATGTAGATACAAGTTACGCATCACAAACAAAATATTGTAAACATCTTAATTATCAAAAAAAAATAATACTAATCAATAATACTTTATTGATCAAATGTACTAAGATAACACACTGTATTATACTTCCTGATAGTATTAGATGATGTTAGTTTATTGCAATGAAATTATGCAACAAATGCTTGTCAACCTGCACAATGCACTTTAAATTTGGCCTACTATTTTGTGCAGTTTTGCTTCCTTTAAGTTAAGTATTTGACATATATTGTTCTTATCTGAGCACAACTGATGACTGATGAAATCCTACTTTCGTCACTGCTATATAGTAAACATCACAATCTATTAATGGCATCACTCTTAGAAACTCTTCTACATATTCTGTAAATGTCTTACTGAGAAACCTTAATCTAATCTTATAGATTTATCTTTTAGAGAATGGTATCAACCACATCTCTTGAAGAAAGCCTTAAAAAAAAAAACATTTCATTATCTACACTGACATACAGCCTATCAGACTGTCTGGATGCCATCTAATATAGAACACTGTAATAAAAGAGCGAGACAGACACATTTTGGCTGAATCTGATATCTAATATTACAGTTTTTGAGCGAAGCGTGAAGCCTCATGTCGACGCCAGCCAACATTCGTCACATGTATTATATCAGTTCTCACTAACAGGGCTCAAATGCACGGAGAGACATGTTAGCAGTTGTTTTTCTCCTTTTCTCTTCTTGTTAATTCTACATCTGTAGACTCCAGTCAGACTCTCGGCGCAAATTTGATGACTTCTGACTAAGCAAAATCCAAACAGAGCTTGAGCCTTGAGAAGAGTATTGGCTGGTGCCAGCAGCACATGCAGAGACAGAGACAGAGCAGGAGAACTATCTGGCTGGCTGTTTGCGCTGAACATGTCCAGTAAAGACGAGGACTTTCCCTACAACTCAAGTGTAACTACACTGCAGTGGTTTCGTTTTTTAGTTGGTGTTTATGTGCAGAATAGCCACATATTATGGCCGTGGTATACTTTTGAAACAGCAGACGAAATGTTTCTGGTATTTCAATGATGATGCTTAATTTCTTAAAAAAACATTTAAATGAGGTGAATAAACGTTAAACGTTTTCTGGTGTCCCACCACTTTCATACACGTCAGGAGCCACCGTGGTCACTCGTGCAGGGAGTCTCATCTCTAGCTTTAGTGTCATGCAACACTCACATTAACACGGACGCACACGACTTTCCACTCTGAGGTGACGTCGCAGAGCGTCACCGTGGCGACAAATTGTAGGCGGGGATGGCCTCGACTTGAGCGCGAAGATAGCAATAGAGAGACGGAGGAAGAGAAAGTAGGCAGATGTGAAAGCCTGGTGTGTGTCTGTCGGGGTGTGGGCGTCTCTCAGTCAGAACTATGCTGTGAGGCGTGTATGTTTGCGTGTTGCCACTGAAGGGACGTGTGATGCTCATGTGTATGCGTGAGTGTGTGTGTGTGTGCAAATGAGAATGTAGGCTGAGGATGCCAGAAAAACCTTATCTGTGACGTGTTTATGTTGATGTAAAGGTGAGGTTTTGGGACAACCTACAGATGTGACATAAAGCACAAGAATATCCATCTATCTGTCTNTCTATCTATCTATCTATCTATCTATCTATCTATCTATCTATCTATCTATCTATCTATCTATCTATCTATTTGGGATATATAATGTTAGGATTATATGAACATACACTTACAGCATGCTTGTGTTTTGCTGTAATAGGTATTTAGTGGAGGATGCACATCCTAATAACCCGGTCTCATTTCAAAATAGCCATTTCTAAAGGGTTAGTTCACCCCAAATTACAATAAGACCTCTTCAATTTGTTGCCAAGTTATGCAAATATTTAGATATGCTGACGGTTTCAAATATACATTGACACTTTGTTTATAAAGGACTTATAACTGACATTTGATTTTTTTTTAAAAGAAAAACTGTGTTGTCAATAAGCAATAGTTGTAGTTACATGAGATAATCCACACACTCTGCCTTTAACAGTCGTCCTAGAGACTATTTTGCCAGTGGAAAGTAGGTCCAAAGCAGATTCTTTCTGGCTAATTCTGCAGATTATCAAGTGAGGCATGAACACTGCTTCTGGAGAGACAAGCATAAAGTGCCACAAATTCCAATAATCTCCATTTATTTTGTGCAGTTTTAGAAAACTCAGACAGACAATCTAATGAAGTACATTTACTGTACAAAGTACAGCGTTGCAACACTTTTACTTTACTTCATACATCTACTTCATTACAGTCTGGTGACAATTTAAATCGTCATTTAGTTTAAGTTGTTGCGTAGTTAAAATGATCTCCACCTCAAACACAAGCTGTTAGCTACTATAAACACAATAATGGATCAATCATAATAATTATGCAACAGCAATACTATTAATGAGTATATTTTCCAAAAACACTTGAACTGGCCCTTTAAAGACACAACATCTCCTCAAGAGATTATCACACATTCATCTGCGTGGTGTCAGGGATCCTTTGTTTATGTTGTTGATTGTTTGCTTCATGGCAATAATAATGCCTTTTGTGAGTCAGTGTTTGCTCTCATCTTGCCATGACACTGACTCTGTGTGTGTCTGTGTGTGTGTGTCTATGTGTAACTTCAGTGCCACGCGACCAGCTGCTGCAGACAGAGGAGTACGACTTGAACGTGGTTCGCCTGTGCATCCAGGTTTTCCTGCAGGACGAGAATGGCCACTACACCCGACCACTCAACCCCATTGTCACCAATCCCATCTACGACAACAGTGAGTGGCCAAACTCCGTCACTGACCTCATTTTAGGCAATTACAAGTTAAGAGAACAAGAAGAAACTGCCATTATAGTTGCACTTATGGGAATACAGGCTGCTTGGATCAGTCAGGTGCGTCCACCTTAGGTTTAAGGTGATGGTGGATTTCAAGATCTCAAGGTGATATCACAGGAGAGTAAACAATTATAATAAAACTGTGTAAAAATGGAAAAGTTTCACAAGTAGCTGTGTTTGTACATACAGTACATACAGTATGTAACAGCTGCATCTGTGAATGGAAGAGTTGCAAGACCTCTGTACGTGTGTTCAGAAGGTATTCTCTCAACACTGTTTCAAGTGTTGCACTCAGTCAAGTACAGATCTTCACACACAAACACACAAGCACAAAGGGGAAGTTCTTTATACACACCAACCCTCTAACAACACCGTTACCATGGAGCACTTCCTCTTCTGAGAGCAGGCATGTGACATGTGAGGCTTCAACTGTAAACTGAATGTGTGTGTGTGTGTTTTTTTCTTTTTTCAAAGCTGAGGCACATACTGAAACAGCAACACTGAGTCACTCAAACATTTTTTTTCCATACACTATGTAAACAATAAAATCAAGAAAAAAGCCGATTCTGGCGTTATTACTCTTGCACTACAGTGAAATTTGTTAGATTTGTTGAGTTGCGTGTTTATAGCTTTCTTCTATATCATCAGGGGCCCCGAACACAGCAGAGCTGAGGATCTGCCGGGTCAACAGGAACAGCGGAAGTGTTAAAGGAGGGGATGAGATCTTCTTACTTTGTGACAAAGTGCAAAAAGGTACATATTGTTCGTGTTTTGTTCTGTAGATCTTCGGCCTACTATTTGTCATACATGTGACTATATGTTGTTTTCATCTACTTTGCATCTGTTTTCTCTCTATTCACCTTCATTCAGTCCATTTTACTTTTCATTACCATGGAGTCCATCTCTCTGCATGCTGATTTAGTTTTCTGCTCCTGTCAACCCATCACCCTTCTTTCCTCCAGATGACATTGAGGTGCGCTTCTTCTCCACCGACGGCTGGGAGGCCAAAGGCTCCTTTTCTCAGGCTGACGTTCATCGCCAAGTGGCCATCGTGTTCAAGACTCCGTCCTACTACAACACCTCCATAACAGAATCAGTCACTGTGCACATGCAGTTGCGGCGACCCTCTGATCAAGAAGTCAGCGAACCAATGGATTTCAGATATCTTCCCGACGACAAAGGTGAGCAGTGATCCCCTTCGTTGTGTTACTGGCAAACCCAAACTCTTATCTGGTCTTCTGCATCTGATGGTCGTGTTCAGGAAATGGGGCCCAGTTCTCAGTAAGATCCAGGTGTTTATATGTGAACATTCTGTGTTTGTTTTAGATCCTTACGGCTACAATGAGAAAAAGCGCAGAAGAGAGCATTTGATAAAGATGTCAGGATTATCAGGTAAGACATGTGATACTGAATCTACGGCACAGCCCATCTGATATGATTCCACATGTCCATGCAAGTATACATGCATGCATTGTAACTAAGGTTTCTTGCCCCCCTTTAGGTGCTCCTTTTAGCGGTCTATCTATGGGTAGGCCTAAGGCGGTGTCACAGAGTACCATGAGTCACATGCGGAAAGGTAGCTCAAACAGCAATTATTAGATCTTAAGCAAAAACAAATTATTTCCACTGAATCAAGATACTACTGCCCTGCAATCACACTAAGTACCTCTATGTTTTCCAGACCTGACCAACATGTACCTGAGGCAGAACAATCCTATGATGCAGCAGCAACCTGTCTTCAACCAGCCCTACCAACCAGGTCCGCAGAATGTAATGATGGCATCACCAGCTCCTAATCTCCGTTCGTGGGTAAATCCCAACCCAGCACTCTCAGTGGACACAGTCACCATAAACCCATCTGCTCTGCCACGCCCTAACAACAGCCGGCTACAGCAGCCAAACCGGGGATCTGGTTACCCCCAAAGAGTGGTGCAAGGCAGCTGCGAGAGTAACACCCTCCCTCAGCTCTCCATACGGGATTTGCAGTGCTTGGACACAGTTCCTCAGGGCCACGGAATGAACCAGTCGGAGACCCAACCTCCTTTTCACCATCAACATCAAAGGGAGGAGCTTGCACCTGAGACTCAGGCCCAGAACCATCTGGGCAACCAGAACCAAGGTCTCCAGAATATGTGGGCTGGTTATAGTACCCTCAATGCAGGCCAGAGCACCTTTAATGGATCAGCACTTGGAGGTGGAGGGGCGTCACAGGGACTCAGCTCATTTCCCTTCCTAGAGGGAATGGAGGGAGATGATTTTCTGAAAGGCCTTGTAGGGGGCTCTCAGACCAGCTGCCAGCTGAAGCAGGAGCCCCAGGTCACAGTGGGACAAGAGAGCCACGCTTCTGTCATGCAGTCCCCAAGGGAAAGCCAGGGAAATACTTACACCAACCTGCTTCCTCGTCCTATGAGCAATGGTGCTAACATGGATCCAATGAGGCAAGACGGTAGTGGCATCACTCAGCCGCTTACAAATCTGCACAATCATTATGGAAACAACAGCATGGCCCCGGAAGGTCACTTTGCAAGTGTGACTGACTGGCTCAAAGCAACTCGTCACAGCGAGTAAAAGGAGGGACATTTTTGGTATCAAGAAACAAGCAGTTTCAAGGTGAACACTGATCTTGTTTAGCCTTGAACAACCAGGAATTTTGCATCACTTGCACTAGTCCAATAAGGTTTAGCAGGTGTTTGCTTCAGTTATTCCAGAAATGGCATCAGACCAAAATTATTTGCAGCCAGCTGGCTCCTTAGCCAGATAAAGGCTTTGGTGTGAGGCAGTAGAATTGATTTCTGACTAGTTCCCAGTTTAGCAAAGACCTCACCAGAAATGCTTCCTACATCCTTATGGCACTTCGTAGGTTATCTTCCAGCTGCTGGTGCTCTTTAGACTGATCAGTAAAACTGAGCTCACGTGGATCCAGCTGGTTTTAGCAATATTAAGACCTGTATGTCTGAATTATGCTTCAGGTTGTTACCTTACCAAACCACAGGTTAATAGCGTCCAAGCCAAAGTGATGCCTTTGCAGAAGTGAATGTACTACTTTCTTTCTTTGTCTTTGTCAGGTGATATTGGAATCACTGTCAGCATACTGTGTAAAAAAAAATGTGTAGAGGGGTTGTTTGATCTAAAGAAAAACAAGGTGTTAATGGATTATTTTCTATAGCAGAAGAAATTGCTTTTACAGGTTTACTTTTTATTTCTTTGTAAAACATGTCAGTTTGATTTTTTTTATCAGAGCATTTGCTGTTAAGTGCACTCTGTACATACATGTTAGCCATAGTTGAGAGTGACAGCAGAAACCATGCTGAAACACTCAAGAACTGGCAAGGTACTGAAATTTCCATTGAGGAAGTGGGAGGACGCACATTCAGTGGTGTTTCTTCTTTGTAATGACTATGTCATACCAGTGATCACATGTGTTATCCAGAGTTCTCAGAGCATTTCTAGCAGATGTTTTATATGTAGATAAAGGCATCAGATACAGATTTACAGACCAGTTTTATTGTTTTATTCATTCAGCTGATGCTCTTAGGGATGGTTACTAAAAGCTTCTTGCTCAAGGACTGATGACACATGGCTGATGATGGACAAACACTGGCTTCTGTCAGATGACTTTGTCACTTCTGGCCTCACTCAGCCTAATATGTTTTCTTAATTTTATGCCTTCCAGAAGCTTTTTTTTTTCTTTCCCTTGAATGAAAGTATATATTTTGATGACTACTTTGTAAGATTTGCTATTTTTTTTCTCCTTTTTTTTCTACAAGATCAGCTCTTAATAAACAGTCTGTTGTTTCTACATCGTTTGTCACTCATTATGATTTATTTATATTTTTACAAACACTTAAAAAATTGCAGTTGCTGTCATACATTAACATAAGCACTTAATGCACTATTAGGTGGTTGAATATCACTACTGGGACACCTCAGCATGCGTTATCACACAAATTACCAACACCACGCAACACTAAATGCTCATCAATAAATATTATTGTCTTAATTTATGATATCAAAATGTCACTGTTGACAGTTGTCTGATTACTAACTGAACTTTTACCAAAATCCGTCACATAAGAATAAGAGTGTAACAATCCAGAGGGTGATGTGATGTGTGTCTAAAAAGACATTTAGGTGTTTTAAACAGTACTTTCCTGGTGGAGATAATGAGCTGCTGACAGTCTGACAGTGAGTATATCTTTCCAACTAAAGCATGTCAGGAACAACATGATGGGGAGATTGAGCTATATGAGTTTGCACTTTCAGTTTATGTGACACTGTGCTTGTCCTCATTCGTTATCATGATTATTGTAATGGCAAAAGCGTTTTCACTTCCCTCTTAGTCAACACCTGTACTCCTGAAATGAAAGTCTGCAACTCAGACCCCTCTTTTGTGGCATTGCTGAGGCCTTCATACGTCCAGGCACAAATGTAAAATGCTGCTTTTAGCGTTATGCTCGTATATGATGGCCTCATGTTACATCATCAGAAATAATGAAAGCAAAGCAACCAATTTAGAGACCGTTTTAATGAAACATTTTTGAAAGAGACAAGAAGTTTTTTCATTTGCTACCTTACCAATAGTTGATATGTGATGGCTTTTACCACTTAAATATCTGTAACGTATATAAAACTATTAGATTACAGCAAGCAGCCAGCTAGCCGAGCTTAGCATGCAGGCTGTAAACAGGGATAATCTAAGTACTGTTCCCAGTCAAGAAATAGTTTGTCAATATAAAGCTACTACACAATTCTTTCACATTCACCTTTAATGTTTGCCCCTGTTTGTTGAAGAACACTTAATTGATATACAAGACTGGACTGATACCACTCTCATCTGTCAGTCAAATAAGAAGCTAGCTTAGCTTAGCTTAGCTTAGCTTAGCTTAAAGACTTGATGCAGGTATGGCTCATGTTTCTCCTATTTCCATTCTGTGTGAAGGCTAATCTAATTCCTGGCTCTATCTTTACCACATCTACTGAATATGAGAGTGGTATCAGTCATTTTATCCACAGTAAGCTGTTTTCTATGAGCACATAAGACATAAAGGTTTTTCATTTTAGCCCATATGCTAAATTTTACAGTGTTAGACTGCGATGGTTAAGTTAGGAAGATAAAAAAAAATAGTGCTTGCTGTATTCTCCAACTTTAACTAATCAGCATCCAGCCTTGCATAGCAGTTTTTCAGGAGCATTTAGAAGTACCTCCTTCAGAGGACTTACTTTTTCCCCCTAAAAACCTTCCTGTATGAGGTTCTCGAGGAGTGGTTCCTGTGGTCAGAGCACAAGGGTTTGTCATACTAACACAGCCCACAGGTTCCTGCAGTGGAAAACGGCTGTTTTCATCAAGCAGCAGTTCTCTCTGCTCAAATTTCATCATCAGCAACATACATTTTCCCACATAGGCTAACAAAGCTCAGTGCTCTTTGTCCTATGTGCTCACAGAACTGGAGTTAGATCCACTTACTGCTAGTTGTAGTTATTTTGGCGCACTTGGTGTTAACGTCGTGGTTGAAGCCGTCGGATCCTACACCACAATGGAAAGAGAAAGACTGAAATGTCCGGTTACAAGGTCATTCTTGTAAATGTGCACACCTCAAGTTCCTTCAGCGGAAAACCACCTTGTGCTTAATCTAACTAAATAATTCTTCTGGAAAATTTCCAAAATATAAATGAATAATAATAAATAACCCTCTTTGCTAAACAATTGGTTCAGAATAACCAAAGTGGCTCAGTGAATCCTAAACACCCATGACAACACCCTGACAGTCAACATTTTGGGGAACAGAGTTCACTTTGAAACAATATACAGACGAAGGGATAATCGGACAGCAATGAGGAAAATATTTTTAGAAACCAAGTATCTTAATGAGGTTTTAGCACATGATATGGTTGAATTTAGAAGTCATCCGTTACACAATAAAGGAAATGTAGTGACTGCAGTCGCTACTGTTAAGCAATAGAATTTAAGTGGTTATGATATTTAACACAAACACGTCCAGTCTTTTATCATTTTTTATTTTCAATTCATAACTTTGGAAAACCATACAGAACCGTCATATATGAATCATACATTGTGGATTATACCAAACCAAATATCAAAGTTAATCCTAAACCGCTAAAGGTGTTTAATGTCCAGGTTTAATACTCTTGTAGTTTCGAAGATGAATATTTCTTCATTATGATCTTTTGCAAATCTTTGCTTCACAACTTTGGTTCCTTCAACTGAATGTAGCGTCATAACACTACTTTCATGAAACTTGTCAACTCACATTCTTATTTGGATCAAATGTCCCTGGTGTTTGTAATCAGAAACTGATGACAATCTGCCTCATGCCTTTGTAATGGCGTTAATGAGAAATAGATAAAATCTTTGAAAAACACTGGGCAAGGCAGTGAATTTTGGTTAGCGGGTATGACGTACACTTCTGACACATCTGAAACTGAATATTACCTGAAATCTTTTGAGTCAGAATACGGTTCTTGGGAATATTCAGGGTCTTGCTCTGTGGCTCATAAGCAGAGCAGGTGCTTGCTGACATGACACAAATCCCAAACCCACAGACTGAAGAACAGACTTTTTAAACATTAAGGACTGCTGGAAGATAATGAGATGACCTGCATTGAACAAACTATATTAGGACAAATTACTCTCTTAAACAAAACAACAAAGCTGTAAATTTGCACGCCACATTTCAGAAAAAGAAGGGAATGTGTGAGGCTGTGAGCTAAAAGCTATCGTCAGCTGCATTCCCCACAGTAACAACGTTAATATTAAGCATGCAATCATATACGAAACAGAGTACATGCAACAGCAGTGAGTACAGCCCTGTTCAGCTGCAAGTGAAGTGATTAAACATTGTGTCAACTTACAGGAATTGCATTATTTCTAAGTTAGTCAGTCGAGTGTTTTCTCCTAGAAAGACTATATTAAAATTACAGACCCCAAAGCAGAAACTCAGTGCAACAACGGGGAATGCACCTGTGATCCACGACACACAAATTAGAAAACATAAGTGAAAATTGAGTGCACCTTCAATTTCCAGTCAGCCTCCTGCATGAACACGGTTAAAGGATCATGCACTCATAGATATGTACAATAAAGGCCTTTAGTACATATATCTATGGGTGTACTCATTTCTGCTGCATTCTATACAGTTGAAGCTGCCTGCGTAGCTAAAAACAATAACTTCAAAATGTGTAACTCTACAGACTTTTAAAGTAAAAGAAAAGACAACCAGTGATCACAACCTTGGCATAGCTTTACTAGCATTGATTCACATATGTGAGTATTATTCTAAATGCAGTTATAAAGAATCCATGGGTTTCATTTTTACATCAGTGCTGTTCACATTTTCATCACAATAAACCAATGAATGCTGCTAGGGCACAAATCAATGTTCTGATTGTAATCTTGTTTCTTGGAAAATAATGCCTTTCGGTGTCAACAAGGTACTTTACAGTCAATGTGTCCTGAAGCGTCATTACCAAGGAACCCAGGATGTATTACACTGGAGATGTTTGTTTTCTCTTGTATTGGGAGACTGAAAAGAAATGCTGTATGTAGCTTCCTTCCTGTCTTGTTGTACAGAACCACAGTGAACCCTGATTTCACCTCAGAGCACAGGATACCGTCTACAATCCGCTACACAGGCCACCGGTTTTGGTTCACCCTTCACCCATTGCTATTAAACTTGCAGCTTCATCATCGTTTGTAATTTTGACTCAGATGACCTTCTGAACCAAAAGTTCAAGTTAGAATCAGCTGGTGTTCCCAAAAATGTCTAATAGTGGCATTTAACCTCAAGAAGCAAATCCCTTTGTCTCTGTTTTGGTCTGCTGCTAAAACCTTCCACTGTGTTCACCAGTTAGTTTCTATTTTTGTCAAATGAGGCAAAACCAAAATGGTAAAGTGTCAGGAACTAAAAACCAAAACAATGAGCTGAGAGAGGCTAAAACAACCCTGTAGGGACGGTGAGGGATATTTTATTATGGCTTATTTTGGTGCAGCTTTAATTTTTTTTGGTGATCTTAGACAAAAAAACAAAAAAAATAAATCTCAAAGAAAATGTCATGTGAATTTTGTGCCTTTCAAACTAATTCAGCTGGCTGGGAAGACAATGGAAACAAACAAACAGAATACGTGTCTGTTAGATGTTTTTCTTTCAGATGAACTTGAGGGGATGCACACAATGTGCTGGTTCCTGTAAAGCTTCTGTTACTTCATGTTCATTTTGTCAGAGCATTGACATTAAGACATCTGAATTAGCATGGCGTAACTTCGGTCATGACATTAGTTCATTTAGATTAAAATCTGTGTGTTGGTTAATCCAGAAAAAAAGTACTGACAGCACATTGTGTTCTATAGCAGCGGGCTGGAGTGTGCTAACAATGAAAACTGTTTGTGGGACAGATGCATTGGCCTCTCCTGGTCAAGCAGAACACTTTTGGTCCACAACTCAACACATTACATTTTTATTTTTTTATTTTTACAATTAGAATCAGAATCCGTTTTATTGTCAGTTTACATTGTATAATGAAATTGCACGACTTTGCTCTTTATATACAAATAACAGTGATATGTACAGAAAATATAACAGTTTAGCTAAACCCAGCTACAGATCAGTGTGAGTCAACCCTGAACTCAGATGTTTAATTGTAAATCCTTAACACACCATTCTTGAAAACAGATTCAACTGTTGTAACTAAATCAATTTCATTCAAACTTGTGCCATAACTGTAATGATTTCTAGTCCAATGGTGCAAAATCCCACATCCTCCTCGTGATAGATTTTATTTTTATTTATTTATATACGTGTTTTACAGTTTTTGAGGCTGTTCCGTGTGTGGCTGTGAACGCACAAGTCGGCAATATTGTTGTATTTCACACAGTACAATGACAATGCGGGCTTTCTGTTCTATTCTCAGTGACAGAGTATTGCAACATCAAATCCAAGATAAAAAAAAAAACACGAAGTCTCACATGACTAGAGCAGTGAAGTAATTAACCAGGATATTTCATTTCTGCAAGGAGCTGCAAACTTCCCACCATATAAACAACTGCACGGGCAGATGTGTGCACGTGCAGCGTGTTGTGTCTGTGTGCACAGCTACGTTGTGTATACACAGACAGTTTGTCCTCGATGCTCGCCGCTCGAGCATCTTTCAATATTTCCTCACCATGTCCTGGAAAAGGCAAGCTAGACCTGTTTAGCCACCTATTTCCAGTAATGCCCCTCCTCTGCTGCTCTGTCTCCTCCCCCTCTCGCTCCCCCTTCCTTTTGCAAACTCACTGCAAATGGTTGCTGACGCCTGGTCACGCTCCACCTGAATGAACGTGCTACTAGCTCACCAAATTAGGCAGGGTTACTACAGTGCAGCCTCGTCATCAGTGCACTCAGCCCGCAGTGCACTCGCACAGCGAATCACTGACAATAGAAAGCTAGATTTTAATGTCAGGGTCTCTTATACATTTATCTGCATACTTTTGGGCAACTCTCTCTATACATATTGACATGTATATTTCATTTTGTATATAAGCACCTGAAAAGTTCTTAACAAATTAAAACAAATCAGACTTTTTAAAAAGCTTGTTGTGATGACTCTGTGTACAGGATTGGCACCTTATGCATTAATTTGCTTTACATAATGATTCTTTATTGATGTAACATAACAAAATATCTCTTCCAGAATCAGTTTATATGTATTTTTAAACTCTCTAAAGTAAAGTCATCATGTGTCAAGTCTGCATTCTGGCTCCAAAATGTCTTGTTTTGTCTCCTTCTGAATTAACTGAACGATGCCTAAACAACATCAGGACTACCTATAGTCTTCTTTTCCACGTGAAAAAAAAAAAAACACCCTGAGCCGAGACTTGAAATATGGAGCACAGTTATTGCTTTCATTCTCTGATCCTACAATTTGCAAACTTCCTGCAGCACATTTTAATTATAGGTATTGTGCCTTATGTGTTGCTAGAATGGCTCCTTGGCAAGACCTAACCCATGTTTCAGAGCAGGGAAAATCCCACGAAGCTCTTACTGTGAATGTTTGACCAGTCACAGAGTTTACCTGTGTGCTCCAGAGTGTTCAATAGATGTGTGTGTGGCCCCATTGTTTTTACAGATCTTATTTTATCGGTGCGTGTGCTAATCCATAAAGAAGAAGAAGAAGAAGAAGAGGAAGAAGCGCTGCTGTAAATTGTGCACTGCAGCTACATATTTAAAACAGAATTGACTTTTTGACTTCTGTATTACATAAGATTGTATTACAGATTAATGCATGTTAAAAATACTCAACAGTAGGAGCCCAGTACACCTTTCATTACTGAGATGTTCCTATTTTATAATTGCAGCACTTCATATTTCCCCCATTATTGCTGATGACAGACTCAATCCTCCTCGTCATAGAAGATATCAGTGTTCTACAAATCTGGAGAGGCGTTCTGTCGTTCTACAGAGATCGTTCTTTTACGTTGTTCTTTGCTCAAAGACATGTCTCGCTTTGCCTTTCCCTTTAAAACTGTTCTATTGGCTTCAAGTCAGGAGGCAGAGTTCAACGGGTCATAATTTGTACCTTTTTCCCTTTCAAAAACAATTGTGTGGTTTTAGCACTTCTGCAGGCTGAAAAGTTCACGTGTCAGCCAGTATTTTGGTGCATTCACAGGCATCCGTGGGACTGCAATGATATGTGGCCGAGCGAGTACAATGACATTTAAAGATGGAACTTTTTTTTATTCTTTAGCAGAGTTTAGTACAGTTTTCTTGGACGCCACCTGTTGGTGTTACCATTGTTCAATGCCCGTCACACTGTGTGAACTGTCACAGAAATGTGCTCAAATAACGCCTATGCCGACTCTGAAGCACGTGCCTGTCTGTAATTTAGAGCCAGATTATGAACATTTTTTAGCAATTTTGGGCAGACGGCCCCCGCAGCTCCGATCAGCGGCTCTATGTATTCGTTCTATACCTCCTGATCACTGCTGCGACAGTGTTTCCACTGACTTTAGTCACTGATCTTCCTGTATCCTTCACCATCATTCTTTCCTAAGTTGTGTCAGTGACCATAGGTGTATTCATTCCATTGCACTGAGTTTCTATTTTCAGGCCTGTATTTTCAATATTGCCTTTCTACAGTGTTTGTTTTTGATTTTTTTTTTATATAGGAGGAAACACTTCAGCTTGGCACCTTAGAAATAATTCAACTGTAGGAGTGTGGCATTTAAGTGATATTAGGAAGGGGTGCACTCATTACTACTGTGTGCTGTTTAAAAACCAAAAACTAGTTAAAGCCAGTTGAGGACAGTTCTAAATATAACTGGACTCATTTATTTCCCACCTCATTTCCTATGATTGAAATATCTGTTTCATTGATCTTACTTCTTAGTCATTGAGTTTATGATAGCACAGCACTGTAGCTCCAATTAATGCCTGAATTGAAGAAGTAATTAGCTTTGAACAAGTTGTGCCCAAAGCGAATTAGCCTAACTTCGTACAAACACAGCGTACAATATCTGATTTTATCCTGATTCAACTATTATAAAAACATATAAAAGTAAGGGTTTACAGCATTTACAAGTGACTAGTGTCTTTTAAACTTTCAATCCTATTTTCTCAACATCACTGTTTCAGTAATTATGGCTTGTTTACACCTCCTATGACAGAACTTAATGATATTGCCTCCATTACAACAGATAATACAGTGCTGTGTAGCTCCACTCTGCAGTCAGCTGCTGTATTTCCTTTTTAGACAAGCAGTCACATAAAACATACTGTGACAGCCACAGGCGTGAAATTAATTCACACCAAGTTCAACTTCTGTACCTTCCACCAATATTTTTCTCTTGTCAGTTCCACTTTTGTAAAAGCTCCCATCTTCCTCTTCCGGCCCGTATGTTTTGTGCAATACCCACGCATGCGGCGCAGTGAGAACATGCACACATGCACAGAGGAAGAGGGAACCAGCGTTTGTAAAAAAGAAAAAAAAAAGTACCCACATCACTTTCCGGCCAATCCAGCGTGCTCCCCAGCAAAAATACAGCAGGAACACTGGAACTTCAGAGCGACTGAAGGAATGCTAACAGTGTGAAGTCACAGGACTGGTCGGACCAGTTGGCTAAACTTGTACTTAGGAATCGAAAGAGATGCGACAGATAAAGGGCACTGGTGAAAGGTTATGGAATCTTTGCACTGTTTCACTGTGTCAGCTACTCTTTCATGAGCACCGCATTTTTTTTTGCTTGTATTAATGCAGGAATATACAGGGAAAGTTTATGGCTGCCCCAGCAATTTTTTCCTTGAGTCTTTGCTAAGATGTGTTATGCAACATTTAGACAGAAGACTGGTACAAGGGTGTTTGTTTTGGTCAGCCTTGGTTGGGGTTATTTCTTGCCGATCCAACTTACAGAGATTAGACAGTTTCTCTCAGAACTGCAAAACTTCAACAGAGCCTTTACTTTTTTGTATTTCAGTTCCCCTAACGTATCTCGACTTTAATTAATATCACACACGTTTATGTAAAGGGTTATGTGTTGTAGTGTGATCGGGATCTAGATCTTGATTTAGGCCTTATAGTTTAAATTAAAAGAATAGTTGGACATTTTCACAATCAATCAATCAGTCAGTAAGACTTTATTTATACAGTATCTATACAATGCAACACAAGTGCTTCTACACAACATTTAAATGCAATAAAAAAATGCATGCATCATTTAATATGTTCCATTTAACTCGTGCAATGAGGACACACCAGATGAGAGCAAATGAAATGAAATAAGATAAAATAAGATGGGATAATAAATAGGACAATAAGATAGTAAAATAAACAAAATTGCTTAAAATATCTGCTATTAAAATAGAGAGAACAGAAACAGAAGCCAAAGATTCTAAAAACAGATGAAGAAATTACGAGAATGGAGTAATATACTGTACATAAAATGGAAGTAAATGGGTGAATACATTTTGGGAAGTTGCTTCATTACTAAGATAATAGAGTTGACAGTCTTTCAGTGTTTGTTTGGATCAAACAAACCAGATTTAACTTGTTATTTTATGAACTTTTGGAGTGCTGGTTTGGACACCCCCAGGCTAGCTGTTTCCCTCTGTTTCCACTGTTTATGCTAAGCTAAGCTAACAGTCTCTGGGCTGTAGCCTCGTGTTTAACAGGCAGAGGTGATGTTCTCCTTTAATAGTTTTTATATAAGTCATGAAGTGCGTCTATCTTGTTAATCACCTTGTGACCCCACAGAGGTATTTTGTGACCACTCAGGGGAACCCAACCCCAAGTTGGGAACCATTTTTTTAAACAAGAGCGTCCATCTAACTTAGTGGCACTGTCCTGTTTCAACAAGACAGTGAGCATGTCTGTAAAACCAGGTCCAGTTCACACAGAAAATGCAATTAAAAGTGCTTTACTTTAAAAGAGAAAAGAGAAAAGAAGAAGAAGAAAGAAATAAACTAAAATAAAGTAAATAATAACAGTATAATATATATTACAATAAAATACAACAAACCACAATAAAAGTAAAATGTACATTTAATCCCAGTAAGTTACATGAAACTACATAAAAACTATGTAAATGCAAGTCTGACAAGATCCATGTTAAGGGTTGATTTGAAGCTTTCTACTGAATCAGATGTTCTGACCTCCTCTGGACGGCTGTTTCAGATGAGAAAGTTGATCTCTGTACGTCTTAGTTCTACTCTGGGGAACAAAAGGAGCAAATCTAACCCAGATATAGTCAGGAGCCAGTTCATTTAAATGTAATAGAGTTCAATTCTGGAGCTCGTGCCGATAGATGTCCTTGATCTTTCATTATTTTTTGACCTTCCGATGTAATTAGAATACAAAAGGTCACAGTTGGTAGAGGACATACCCCAAATAACAGGACTATCCTCACCCCGAGCAGGTTCCCACACTCTGCAACATCACAGGTCGGCATTTTGGAGTCCCACTTTTGGCCTGATATCCAGACGCTGTGATGTCACGCACGGCAGCCTCGGCGCCGCACACCTACGCAGGTATCACACAGGCATCTGCCGTTGTCGTACCGAGAGACTCTAACGTGACATCTGTGCACACGGCTCCCCAACCCTCCGCAATAACACTTGACATCACAGGACTCCCTCCTAAAAACCACACCGTACACCTCTGCACTAACCTGCTTGTGCACAAAAACAGTCCTCCTCACACTCGCAGGCCGCCCCCTCAAAAACAGCCTACTGCAGGGTTAACTAGTGACATTTCTGACAGCAAGTGAGCGCTCACAGAGGAATGCATCCTCAAATCAAACTCACACATGTTATTATAAGTCAAATCTCATTTGCTTTATCAGCAATATAAGGAGACGGAAGTCAGAAAAAACAATTCCGGTCAAAATGACAAATTTTAAAAGATTCATAAGCATTCTGCTCTGCAATCAAGAGTCCGTCTACTGTCAGTGTCAGTTATGTGTAATGGTTGAACTGTTGTAACATATATGTGACTTAGATGTGTATTTTCTTATAACAAATCTTCAGACAACAAAAGACAACTGTTATCAGATCTTAGCTCATTTACAGGCGTGTTGATAGAACTGTGTCCATAGAGGGAATATAAAAGATATGTTATGATATGTTACCTTCACATGAATGGGCATTAGAGCGAGGACAGCAGACTTTGTCCTCTGTTCTTTCACATGTCACATTCCAACTTCTTACTGCAGGCTTTGCAGGTATGTAACATAATCCAAACTTCAGGACAGTGTTTATGCTTCTCCTCAACTAAAATGTGAAAGCAGTGAAGTTAAATCAGAGAAAATCTGTGTTCTTTGTTTAACCACAGTGTACTGCCAAAGGGGGAAAGCCCCCTTTATCTTTAATATTAGAGGCTGTAAGGACCATCAATCTTTTCTGATGTGCGACAGCGCCCTCTGTTGGAGAGAAATAAAACATGCATTTAGTTGTTTGAGGGAACAGGCTGTACTAACCAAGTGTGAAAAACATGTTCGAGTCTCCAGTGACTACTCTGTCCATCAGTGGCTGGTGCTTGGCTCCCCTGGTGTTACCAACTCCTAAAAGGGCCCTGCTCATGTACTGAACCATGTGCCTGCTCATCTTGATCTCACTGACAGTATGTTGTGCAGAGGCAGGTTATTGGCTGGTAATTGGACAGGATTACTTCTTTCTGGGAATCCTTCATTATTAGGAACCACTCTAGTTGGGTCCCAACCATTAGCAGGTGGTTCATTTGTGCTGCTAGGCGTCCATGGAGTGCATTTAGTCTCTTCAGCCAGTAGGTGTGGATCATGTTGGGGACTGGTGTTGTCCATCTCTTCATTCTTGACACTCTTTCATGTATAGTGTTGAAGAAATTTACCCGTAGTTCTCATGCGAAGTTTGATGTAGTGGGGTGTTTAGTAATATTTTGGTATTCGGTGGGCTTACCAACACAGAGCGGGAGTCTGTGAAGATAACCTATATAGTTGCTAATCAATGACAAACATGAGGTGATTGAATCAAGCAGACTGACAACAAATGATAAGAGAATGAGGGGTCTGGCAGACAGTTACAAAATCTAAGGGAATTATCAATAACAATGGTAATGAAATAATGAGTGACACTAGGAGTGGGGGGTGTCTGTAGCAAAAGATGTGTTATTTTCTTCATCAGTTGTGATGGTCACTGGGTCTTGTTTCTGGAGATTGCTGTGGTCTTCTTTCAGGTCCATCAGTCGCTGAGCATTTGTGTTCGGTGATGCCCACTTCCCCCCCAACACTTTTCCAGTACTGTTCTCATCTCATTTCCCTCCCACTGAGAGGACACTTTGGATGGTTTGGTGAAGAGTATCCTGTGTGTCGTTTTGGCTTCTACTTCTCTACCTCTTCAAATGAGTCGTCAGAGCTGTGAGCCTTAGTTTGGCGGTCTCTAGTGCCTTAGGTATGGACAGCGTGTTGTATTTCCTAGGTTGTCCTTTCTCCATCACACCCCCTGATCTTGGCCTCCAGCCTCCTTCTCCGTGGGGTGATACTGCTTTTTATGGCTGATGGTGTTCATCTTGTAGCCAAACATCTCTGGGATTACTGTTGCGTTTATCACCCTATTGGTCTCAGTGTTGGCTACAGTAGGGACAGTACGTAGAGCTGCATTCACATCTTCTAGAAAACTTTCCAAAAGTGCTTTTTCCACCTTGTTAAGCGGAAATTACAGGTATTTAGCTTAGTTGTGATCTTCAATCTTGGGTCAGCTGCCCTTGTATTAAGAATATACGGGCTTGTGGTTGTTGGGGCTTGGAACCCAACCTCAGAGTGTGTGGAAGATGATGATGATGATGATGACGTCTCCTCCTCACCTGTTGTCCAGACCCCTACTTGCCGTAGTATCTTTATTGTACCTCGTCAGCCTCTACTTGTGATAGCAGTTTGTGTTTACAAAGTGAAAAGTTGTTTCTCGGTGAGCTTAGATGTTGGATTTCGAAGTATCCATAGGTCCCACATTCACTACACATATCCCCAAACACTAGGATTGGTAATATGGTAGCATACAGTTCCATATTTGGATTCTTTGCCCTATTTATCTAAAAATAAAATTAAAAAAAGAGAAAGAAAACTTGCCTATTGAGTGGAATAAACCCATTAATTGCTCACCTATAGCGATCATCCAAGTCGGTAGGTGGCGCTGTCGTAAACAAATAAGGGTCTTTGAAATGCCCTGCTGAACCCTCTGTAATGCAGAAAACATTGGTGGTGCGTTTAGGATCCGTCGGCCCGTTCTGGTATGTCTGTTTACTGTCATAGTGTCGCAGCAGTTGTGCAATAACACTAGAGCAAGTCACATATACTACACAGATCCAATTTTAGTATTATAAGTCATCTCCATCTCCATCTCTCTCCGTCCTTATAGAGAAAATAAATCCACACAGGCACCCGAGTTAAGTTTCTGAACTGGGGAATTACGAGGAGCCCTGAAGGCAGCAGGAGAGGCAGTCGGAGGACAGGGTCCGGACAGGCTCCGCTCTAGTTCTATTTGTGGACTAATATTTTTGCGATGGATCCACAACCTCCGCCAAAGCCGTGGGAAAGGCGGATTCCAGGAGCCATGAGTGCACCTATAAACTACAGGTACAGTAGCATTAGCGCAGTCCTCGTCCTAACACTTGTCTTGTGTTGACTGCTACGGATCGCGCACGGTTGTTGTTGCTAGCTAGCTAATGCTAAAGTTATATCACAAGCACGGGCCGTTATCCACACAGTGACAGAAAGTCGTGACATATATAATGTTGCCAGTTCATCAGTTGCATTTGTATGTGTCAGAATAATGTGGCAACGGCAGCCATTTTAACAAAGTTAATCTGTTTATTAAGTAATTCATTAATGCTAGTCAAACGGCTAACTAGTTAGCTAGGTCTAGTAAGGCCCCGTCATGTGCCCCCGTGTGCTTGTTGTTTATCGCCAGACTCCCTTCATAAATTGTCAGTTTTTTGTTGCAATGCTAACTGATGAATTTAAATACCACACAGAGCCTTAATAATAATTTAAAAAATGCAACAATGTTAAATGTTTTTACGTACTTAAAGTAGTTGAAGTTAAAGTACGAACACAGTGTAGTAATACTTCATTGCATGCAAGAGTCCTGCTTCAAAATCCTACTTAAGAAGAAGTACAAAAGTGTTTGCACAAAACCGTATGAAAGGCAGAAGTCCTGGTATGATCACACCATTATAAATGATCTGAATATTAACATTGAAGCACCAGTGTATCAGCAGCATGTTGCTGTTGTAGCTGCTGCATGTCTGAAATACTTTCTACAGTTTTATATTCAGGCACAGCAGATAAACCTGAGGGCTTGTTACATGATTAATGGGAAAGGGGGGGAAAGAAGATTCACAGGTCTGTTTTCAGTTTTTATATTTTTGTTTTTTAGATGAGCTACTGGATATTTTTAAATACGGCTAAAAGGTTTAGGGGGAAAAAACCTTATTGTGATTTTTTAATTTAGCTTTAGTTTAAAATGATAGATGTAATGGATTAAAATGTGGTGGAGTAATGTTAGATTAAATTCAGCTTTATTGTCATTACACGTGTGCAAGTACAAAGCAACGAAATGTAGTTAGCGTCCAACCAGAAGTGCAATAGTGCAGAGTATAAAGTGCATATATATATATATAAACTATGGTATTTACATGTATATATGGCATGGTGTATATGTACAAATGGATATGTGCAATCAACAATAAAATAGTGCAGTAGTCACGTGAGACATCCTGCCAGACAAGTAAGACAAGTAAGAATTTGTAAAACCAACTGTCACATGAAAGTTGAAACTCTCCATCAAATGCTTTACACATGTTCTAAGTCTTTGCATTTCACTAATTTTAATGTGAAATGGATTGGTTGTTTAGCCCCAATTTGAACATTTATTGAAATAAAACAATCTGAGATTTGTTTTTTTCTTTTGAAGGAAAGCTCACTGTTTGGTGGAGCTGTTATCAGTCTTAGGTGTGAGCCAAACTATATGTTGTAAAAAGCCACAAAGGTTAGAAATAACTGGTGCAATCGACTGTAATGTGTTGTATTTTAAAGCTTGGTACTTTATCAATAGTGTGAATTTGTTTTCTTTAAAGTAACTAAAGCTGACAGATCAATCAAATCAGGTTTTTTGTCATTTTGCTGTTCATACACAGTAGTACAGGCAAGATGAGAGAACGTTTCTTCAGGATCATTAATTTGGTAAGTTTTGCTGAATGCACGTCTGGGATAGACGCTAAACGTTCACCCTGAAGGGTCTGCGTCCATGCGCACCGCCATCACTTGTGGTGGGTAGAAAGTACAATATTTCCTTCTAAAATGTTGTTGGTTTTATTGTGGGAAATGTGGTCAGGACCAATTGTCAAGAGTTTTGTCGTGTGTTGATACCACATTTGAAAACTGTAATGTTTGCAAAACTTGAAGGATCATTTTCAATCTCCTGGTATTGAGTTTAGTTAGGTTTAGTTTAACATTCTCAGCTAAAGAATATCTCACTGGTTCTCTCCTCTTTAATAAACTACCCATAAAATCACCACAGATGTATATCGACTTTCTCACCACACAGGTCGACAGACTTTGGACCTGCATCAGGCCCCTCGTCCTCTGCTGGTCCTCCTGTCCTGACCAGAATGGCTCCACCAGTGCCCCCTCGCCCCGTCCAGCAGTCCTACCGTCCATCCTACAGCTCTTTCACTTCATCTTACAGCCCCTATGGGAGCTCCATGTACAGCGGCTACAGCCCCTACAGCTACGGTGGTGGCTATAGTGGTGGCTACGGCGGTGGCTACGGTGGTGGCTACGGCTTGGGAGGGTACAGCCGCTTGTCCCACACAGAAGACCCTGTCGCCCCCAGCCGGTTTGTGCAGCACGCGGAGGAGAGCAGCCGTGGTGCCTTCCAGTCCATTGAGAGCATCGTCCAAGCCTTTGCCTCAGTTAGCATGATGCTTGACGCCACATTTTCAGCAGTGTATAACAGTTTCCGTGCTGTGCTGGATGTAGCCAACCATTTGACACGGCTGCGTGCACATCTCACTCGAGTTTTGTCAGCATTCGCTCTGGTGCGCACATTGCGCTACCTGTACCGACGGCTGCGGAGGCTCCTGGGGCGGGGCTCAGACGTTGAAGACCTGTGGGCCGACAGCACGAGTGAAGCCCTGGCTACAACCTCATCTACAGGGTATGGAGAAGGGGTGGAGGACCAGAGGGTGAAGTCCTGGCCAATCTTTCTGTTCTTTGCTGTTGTCCTGGGTGGACCCTACCTCATCTGGAAACTGCTGAGCTCCAGCTCTGATTCTGAAGAAAGCGGTAAGGCTTGTATTTAACATTTGGTACTTGCACATGGAACTGTGAACATTCACACATTCATATATTTACGCGTGTACACACACATGTTGGACCAAGAACTGTCCCTAGATCTGTCTCTCTTTAAACTCACACCTGTAGTGGGCCTTTATTGGGGCTCCTATGCACCTTAGACCAGCAGCCCTCATCACCAAGGCCCCACGCTGTGCAGCTGTTTTTCTAGCCTACCACAAAGACTGCTGGCTTTGACAGTTACTTGGAATGACTCAGCAGCAAACAGCTGAGAAGCACTTATCCATATAGTGTCAGTTAGACTGCTTCGTTCCTGACATCAGCAGTACTTGAGACAAGCAAGTTTGTTCTTGCTGATGTTTTTTGTGTTTGCTTTAAACCAAATGAAAATATTCCACCAAACGTCACAGAAAAGATGTTCTGTTAGAGAGATGTAGATTAATGTCTTAACTGTGGTCTGCCTTAAACTCCCAACTGCAGTAAGTAAAAGTGTTTTGTTGTGCTGTGTTTAGCCACGAACTGGGCCAGCGGGGAGGACGACCACGTAGTGGCCAGAGCAGAGTACGACTTCTCAGCTGCGTCTGAGGAGGAGATTTCTGTTCGGGCTGGAGACATGCTCAACCTCGCTCCTAAAGGTGAGAGCTCATTAGTGAGTGCTGGAAATCATTTTCTGTTCTTATGTTTTGCATTTTGTGTCACCTGAGTTGGTTTCTCGGCAGTTTTTTTTTTTTTTTTTTTTTTAACCATACTAAATATATACAGTGATTTTTATCCAAATCCTCCAATTACTAGTCTGAGGTATTCTGGTGGATTTCATGCTACTGTGGTACAACAAATAACAGCCAATAATGTGATAAACACACTGTATCAATGACAACTGTGGAAAAATGTGTTTGAGTTGGGAGTTAATCAATAACATTGTTACAGAATGTACTTTTAAAAATTATTGTTTTGGGGATGTCTTTCATTTAAGATTTTTTTTTTGTTTATTTGTTGCTTTTCATACAGCTTTTCTGTGTTTGTGTTGTAGAAACTCAGTCTTAATGAAAATGATTTAAAAGTGCATGGTTAGTATGAAGTGCAATCAGGTGGTTTTATTCCTAAATCATACCTGAATTTTAGTGGACTGCCATCGCGATCTTAAACATAGTCTTGTACAGTCGTACACCGGTACCAGTGCTCCTGGCGCATTTGGAGCGCTGATGCACATTTTTAATTTCATTAAATTTCACTGTGGATGTCAAACTTGCACAGAGAGCAAACATCAATTTCTGTGTGAAGCTGACCCAACTGTGATATTAACAGCCTGAAGCGCATAAGGTTGAAAATTTGGTGCAAAGGAACTTGAAAATTCACGTCATTGCTTGCCACTCACCCGTCTTGCCAGATTTGTCTCCCTGCAACTTCTTCCTCCTCCCCAAAATGAATTCCAAGTTGAAGGGTTGGCTTTTTGAGACAACTGAGGAGATTCAGCATCAGAGATGCCGCATGATGCACCTACAGAACAGAATGGGACACTTGCAAACTTTAGTTGAGTGTTTCAAACATGCCAGGAGCACAGGGAGCAATGCATCCCTGCACAAGAAGACTACATCGAAGGGGATAGCAGCCAAATTTAAATTGAGTAGTTTTTTTTGTTTTATATAAGCACAGTCTCTAAATTGATTGCACTTCATACAAACCAATAAACACATCGGTGGTAAAAACGAGAGCTGTATTTTGCTCATTTCTGTAAAATGTTTTAATTTTTACAGGTACATACTTAGAACTTCTTCATCACTGTTTTTGTTGCAAAGATGTCAAACTGACTTTTCTAGCCTTTTACTCAGTCTACTCTGTGAAAAATTCATCATTACATTTGTTGTCAATAATGGAAAGCAATGCCTTGCAACAGTATCAGTGTTTCTGTTGGGGGTTTTCTGTGAGGTGGTTATGAACTTGACAAACTCAGATCATGACCTTTTATTCCTCCCTGTGTTCAGACCAACAGCCCAGGCTGCGTGGCTGGCTGCTGGCCAGCCTGGACAGTCAGACCACAGGGCTTGTCCCAGCCAACTATGTCAAGGTCCTCGGCAAGAGAAGAGGCCGCAAGCATGTAGAGATGGAGAGGCTCGCTCAGGTCCAGGAAGAGACCGCACAGGCCTCCCAAACTGCCTTAGCCGCACAGCCACAGTCGGTTCCAGCCCAAGGCTTTACCCCAGGCCTCGCTTCAGCCTCCGCCTCAGCTTCCTCAGAGGAGCTGCTGGAGACCGTGTACAGAGAAACGCCAGCTTCCTTCGGCCTGGGAACATCCAGCTCCAGCATGCCCTCCAGCACAGTGCTGAACATCCCCGACAAGACGGACCTGTGATGTGTGTGCGTGTATGCAGAGCTTTTCAGTCATAACATTGGTTGGCTTAGTCAGTACTGCTTTGCAATCTTTGTTTGGAGGGTAACGGTCTGAACTTCATCAACAATTGGTTAAAGTAGTTATTGATTCAGCTCATTTAATGCAATTTAGACCTTGTGATAAGGTGACTGGTTAAAATGGTTTGCGTACACAGGTTCACTGTTTATGTCTGACATTATGAGATTTAAATTTGTTTAGTCAAAGCTTGTACAAGAAAGTTTTGTGTCTTCTCTTAATAGGTTTCCATTAATGGGATGCACTGGTACATCATCTGTATACAGACAGTGTAAGAACAAAGCCAAGGTATGTTGTTTGATAATGTGATAATGTAACCTGGTGTACGGTTTTGGCTCTCTCTCTCGCCTAAAGGCTGCCCTTCTGTGTTGTCTTCTGTGGGAAGCAAACAAGATTAATCCAGAATAAGAAGCGGCTAATTTTGCACATTTTGAACCGTTTCTTAGTCACATCATGTAATTTTGTAAATATATATATAATTATTTTGAAAATAAATATTTCTAAAAATCTTATTTTGTCCATTGTGTTACACAGTATCATTATTGAGTTAAAATGGGTTGGAAGCTGGATCCTACAGACTTTATCAGGGTTTTCACATAGCAGAACTGTAACAGAGTGTCAGAGTCACAATCTGTATAGGGATGACCAGGCTGAGAACATTACTCACGCTAGGGTGGCACAATGTTCTGTTTTTGTTTGTTTCTTTGTGTAGTTTTTTTTTATTTGTTTTGTTTTTCTTAAGGCTCCATTGTCTTTTTTTTTTGATCACCCATTTTTCAATAATATGCATATGCAGGTAGGACTGCCATGTAGCTCATGTACAGTGTAAGCTTTTTAAATGTAACCCACAACTGATTAAATTTGGAATGGTTGCGAAAGGTATGCTCTCTGAATTATTGATTAAGCTCATAGGATATGTAAATGTAAAACACTGTGTCCTTGTTCTGCTCTGGACACTCTGCCAGTCGACTCATCACACTGTGCTCAGCCAGCATTTAGTTTCTCTCTTTTGGCTGCAGTCTTGTATTGTTCAGCAGTTTGCACCACTTGTTTCCTGAGTTCCTCAAAGTAGATTTCATCACTGCAGTCTTCAGAGTCTGTACAAGAGCTTGATCTAAATCCACAGCTGAACCTAAATCATACACACTTTAATTTATTAAACACAAGCAAACGATCTTCATTTACATATAGAGAACAGATGTATTTTGGTCTATACACTTTTCAATGACATATCTTTGAACTGCTGCAAAGTCAGTGGACACATTTTCTGGTTGTGGCTGTAACAGGTGGTTTCTCTGTTAAATGCAGCTGTATGGAACAATGGCCATGGAGTAATGAAATAAATAAATCTGCCAGGAAAAATAGAGAATGAATATGTGTGTAGCCCTCTGAACAGGATCCACTATTGGCTGTATGTGGAGACAGAGAGAGCTGTTGTGTTATTAATGTAACTTTGTCCTGTTGCTTGAAAAACGTAAGGATGATTTATGACAGAAACGGTGCATTTACGGCCGCCGTCACTGAGCAACAGGACGCCTAACCTGCTGCAGTGCGACAACTGGGACGAGTCAGCGCTGCAGATACTGACGAAACCGAAAGGCTTTTATTCGTCTGAAGTATTTTAGGACATGGCCGCTTCGTTCATATGTTGACAGCGTGACCAGTCGATAGTATTTCTCCCGGGAACAGTCTATGCCACCGTGTTACTGGGCTTAAGAATACACCAACGTCAAAGCTAAGGAGCTACTTAAGCTAGCAGTTATACTAGCTAAATAAAGCTAATGCTGCATTCAACGACTGTAGGAAATATTGAATTTACTAGTGGAGTTTAGCCTGAACGCTCCTTCTAGATCTTGTAATTTATTTTCGCAGAAAATTGTTTAACTCATTGTACGTGTTCAGATGTTTTGAGAGATTATACGCCGTGCTGCTACTACTACTTTCCTCAAACGACTCGAGTAGTAAAGTTGACAATGTCTTGTGGATATCCAGACGTTCAGGTTTAAATCACCCAAACTGAAGGACACAACAGCATCCAACAGGACTTGAGTGATAATATGCGACTGGTCACATTACTGGAAGTCGTAACGTGTGGCGTGAGGCTGCGTATTAGGAGTTTACGCGGAGTACCTGAAGGCAGCAGATCCTGTCCCGTCCCGCAAAGTTAGCTAGCATTAGCAGAGGATGCAGCTAGCCGGCAGGAGAGGACCGCAGCATCAGCATCATCCATACACGATGACATAAAATATTCACCAGATTAGTTTACTGTACGAGACGACGGTGAGGGATTTCTTTTACACGGGATAAGTATGTATTCCTCTTGCTCTTTGAATATGTGTGGAAAAGAAACAGCTGGTTTAATTTGACCTAAAAGCTGGTGGTGTTGATGCAGCAGGAGGAGGACAGGGACTCGGCCTGCATCACTACTCACAGTCTCGATTGTAGCCCATACATCTCTGTTAAATACGTGTATCAGTAATTGTTTCTGTGTAAAACCTCGACCTCTTCTTCGTCTGTCAGCTACCATTATGGTAGCTAAAAGCTCTGCTCAGCCTTTAGGATGTGCTGCCCTGTGATGTGTGTGGTGGTAGAAAACCGTAGTAACTTTAAATGATGCCAAACAATGTCCAGAGAAAAATCTGCAAAATTGATTTTAAATACATTTGTAAATTTGGCTAGACTATTCGCGATGCATGCGAAAATTATGAGTTTGCAGTTTGAAAGATAGCCTATGAAAAGCAGGTTAAACTTAATGGAAACTTGCACAAGTGAGTTTAAGTGTTTTTAAAATAAAAAGGCTGCTACTGCTAGTCACGTTTGAATAAGGTGGCAATTATTTTCTCCATCAGTGTGCCATCTATGCTGTAAATCAGGGAAAATAGTTCCTTACAATGTCATGAACACACTGCATTTATCAGACCTACAGGCCAAAACCAGAAAATGTTCAATTTATTATCAAAAGACAAAGAAAAGCATTAAAGCCTCACATTTAAGAAGTTTTATTTATTTGTTTATTTTTAATTCTTTATATTTATTACAATTTTTTGGATTTGCCGCCAGGGCTGAAGTAATTAATCCATCATTCATTCAGTTTTCAATGACAAAATTAATCAGCAGCTATGTTGATAAATGCTTCATTTGTGTAGTTTTTTTTTTCATATTTTTTTTTATTTTTATTTTTTTAAGATAAAGTAGTCAAAACTCAAATTCTAAATTTCCATCTTCCTCTGTGACAGCAAACTGAACATCTTTGGGTTGTGGACAACATTTGAGGACGCCATGTTGGGCTTTGGAAAACACTGATCTACATTTTTCACATTTGTGATAGAAGACTAAACAACTACTTGATTAGTCAAGAACATATTTGACAAATTAATCAACAATTGGAATAATTGTTTGTTGCAGTTCAGGTTGCCAATAAACTTTCTGTAGACTGACCAAACATTTCTGAGAGGATGATCAAACAGGACTTGTGTTGCTGACTTGCTGCACGTTTTGTTTCTCCGTCTGTGTAGAGATGAGTCGCTTCTGCTCGGACAACAACAACTTTCCGTATGACAACAACGTCCTAGTTTTGGACATGGTGCTGGGCTCTCTGTGGGGAGTGCCTCAGCCCATAAACTGGGACAATGTGGCCAAGCTGGTACCAGGCTTCACTCCCAAGGAGGTAACTGGAATGCTGGGTAACTATGAATGCTTCCATCCACCCACTTCTCCACATGTCCCATCCCGTCCATCTGCCGCTCCATGGTTTAGTATCATTAGACCTGAAGTGTTAATGTGAAGTAACTCTGTGGCACTGATGTGATCTTAGTGCGCCCGTCGATTTGAGGAGCTGAAGAGCACGGGGGGGTTCCCTCACGTGGACAACCAATGCAACACCCTGACAGAAGGAAGCACCTCCCCGTCAGACGGCTTGTCCACGCTGCTGGACACTGGCGAGGTGGTGGAGAGAGGAAGCAGCCAGAGCAGCAGCAAAGTTACAGGTCTGTTCGTGCCATTCTCCGTCTTCAGTTCAGCTGCTTTAACTCACAAGAACTGGTTGTTAAAATATTTTTTTTGTTAATGACTTACACATCTGTTTTAGTTGTTTAATCATTTTAAGTCTTAAATCAGATTGCTTATAAAAGGCCTTAAAGAAGACATAACTAACCAACTCTAACCCCATCATACTCTGCCTAATGTGATCATGATTTTAAGCTGTTTCCTCCTGTGTGTGGCCTTTCTGAACCCTGTTAAAGTTTCATGTAATGCTTTGCAGATTTCTGTTTAATTTGTGCCATCAAAATGAGTCCAATGAAAAACTTTCATTATCGATTTTATTTGATTACTTCACAAATGGATTATTATCTCTCTGTTTAATTGTTAGTTGTTCACGTTTGACTTTAAAATGCAGCCCATAGACTGTCTGCGGTGCAGCCAGTAACTTATTGCATCGTCAGATTTGCTTTATAGGCTTCTTAATGTAACTGCACTCCTGTGTCTGTGGCTGGCCAACGGTCACTCCTCTGGGTGCTAATGGTACAGTCCAACCACATAAAAGTAATGGCTCTGTTTGATTTCTCTTAAAAAGTATAACTTTGAAGCAACAACTCAAACATTATCAATTAATAATTAAATCAGATAAAACGGATAATGAAAGTTTCAAACCTATTATTTACTCAGTTTGTTTTGCTGGTGCAAATAGAACTATGAGCTGCAATTGGTTGTCATCTTACTCGTTGGCTGCTCACAGCTTAGTTTTCTCAAAGGAATCACTGGAGTTTTAATAAATATAAGATGCATTTAGTGTTTCTTTAAGAAAAGCTTGCATCAAATGAGGTGTTTAGAGTTAATTTGAACATGTTGACTAAGCCTTATGCTCAGGCACAGCTGACCTGGTAAATAGAAATGTTGTCAGGCTCATAGAAAACAAAAACTAGTGAAAGAATCTAATATATTAGAGCAGCGCTGTAGCTGTAGTGCTGATATTCACTGGTGTTAAATATCAAGGTTTGCTCTTTTTCTGCTGGTGTCTGCAGGCTCCAAGTCGACGCCTTCAGGAAGGAGTGGTGCTGTGGAGAAAAAAGAGAAAAGAGTCTCGGTAGAGGAAGAAGACAAACCTCAGAAACCACGAGAGTACGTCGCAAGATGTCTTCAGAGTGCTGTTTCTTAGAACACTGAACCCAGCAAAGAAAAATGCTCATTGATTCTTTAAAAATTATTTATCCTTCTGCTCTATTTGTAAAATATACTCCACCCCATATTCAAAGTATTTTTTAGTATTTATCCTTCTCACCTACAGTGCAGCTGCATGTGAGGAATGCTGTTTAAAAACAATACATGTGAACTTTTTCCTGCAGTCCCAACATGGTCATCCACGTGTGTGATGAGACCAAGAACCTGAAGCAGGACTTCACGTGTCCCAGAGATCTCCTGGTCAAAGAAATGCGCTACTTTGCTGAGTATTTGTCTGTGGACCCTCAGAGGTGGGAGGAGGTGGACATCTCAGTTCACTGTGACGTGCAGATCTTCGACTGGCTCATGAACTACGTCAGGAGGAACTCTGCAGGAGAGGGGAACAAGGACAAACCTCGGCTCGGTAAAACCCAGGAAAAACAAACAAAAAAAAAAACAGTAAAACAATAATAGATATCACATTTTTACACATGCCTGAGCTGTCACTTACACCACCTGTTTGTGTAAATCCGTGGATGGCGCTTGATTTATGGGTCACTGAACGTGGTGTGTGTTTGGTGGGTCACTGGCTGCGTGTTCTGTGCTGTTTGTCGGTTGTGGGGTTTGCTTGGTTGGTCATGTGGTGTTTGTCGGTTACAGAGCCCAGCAATGTGATCTCAATCCTGATCTCCTCCGAGTTCTTGAAGATGGATACGTTAGTAAGTGTTGTGACATGTGACGCTAGGTGTGGTGATGTGCTTCAGGCCCTTTGATTTTCAAATGTAAAAAAAAAAAATCAACAACATATTCCCGAAATTATATCAAATGTGCGGAGTTTCCCAAAAAAAGCGCTGGCAGCTTGCAAATGTGTTTACTGTTCCGAGCTGATAATTAGGATCTCTTCTAATCCAAGAAAAACAAGAGGCCTGTAGATAGAGCTTTGTTAACTTAGTGTTGCATGGATGTGAAAAGTGTAGATTTTTTTATTTATTTTTTTGCCTCCAAGTGTTAGTTAGAAAGTTTGCAGTACATTTTTTTTTTTTTTACTATTATTTTACTTATTATAGCTGTACAAGAAGAGCTACAATTGAATTAAGTAGTGTTTGGATATTATTTATTCAAGATCATTGAAATGACATTTACCATTCATGTGAAAGTCTTAAAGAGTTCTGTGTGTTTCTCCACGTTCAGGTGGAGGAGTGTATCCAGTACTGCCACAAACACATGAGCGCCATTGTTTCCACTCCCTGCAACATGAACTGTATCAATAGCAACCTGGCAACACGGATCGCTGAACTCTTCAACCACAACGAGGCTGACGACATCAGGGACAAAAAAGACAAGTTCAAAAGGTGAGAAGATAAAGGTGGGAACAATGGGGGTAGATAAATAGTAAAACTACTGAAGACTTCCCTTGTTCCCCTGCTTGTAGCCTGATCGTATAAAGTCTACATGTACGCATCAACACAACCTTCTGTCAGTGTGCATGGCGAATAGTATGGAGAAAGAATGGATTAGAGAGAAAGGGAGAAGGAGAAATGGTGGAGCTAACATTAAACAAGAAAAGCCCCTGGAGGAAAGTGCAGCTAATTGCTTGAACATTACACACTTGTTCATGAGCAAGGGGTATATTTTAAAAACACATGCGAGCAGCACCACCCCTCATCTGTCCGTCCATCCGTCACAGGAGGCTGGAATCTATCCCAGCTGATTTTTTGCAAGAGCCAGGATACACTCTGGACAGCTCACAAGTCCTTCACAGGGGTAACATGATGAAAAAGGCAACCGTGCATGCTCACACAGACGATTTAGAATCACTAATTTACCCACCGTGCATGACTTTGGACTGTGGGACGAAGCCAGAACACACAGTGAAAACCAACAAAGACACAAGGGAACATGCAGACTTCCCCTAGCAGCTCCTGCCAATCGGTAATTCCATAATAAAGGTCTTTTTCAAATGTTAAACACTGGCAGCTTGGCAGGGCTGCACTCAGCAGGTTGGAATATTACTGCTCTTTCCAGAGTTGACTCTTAGGTCATTACAATGCTTGGGAAGCAGGAGATGTTTATCTATTGATTCATTATCTATACACCGCTTAATCCTCGCTAGGGTCATGGGGGG
>NW_007577806.1:356694-368237 GCF_000690725.1 Stegastes partitus | reverse complement strand
GCCTTTGACGTGACCTGTGTTGAACTTCTGTCAGGTTAAAGTACCTCCACTTACCGCTGGTGGAAGAAGAATTCTGATCATACACTGTCTGAGGTAAAGGACAGCGGGGAAATAGTGTGTTGAAAATCTGAAGTACAAGCACAAAATTGTCATTAAAATGAGTGGAAGGTATTGAGCTGTGTAGTAAAATGTTGCCTGTGATTGAAATCATCAGAGTGATTACTGCACTCATTAACATGAATGTACTCAGTGGCAGAGAGCAGCTAATGTGACGATGCTGAAGTAAGAGTCAGGCCTGCAATGTTGAGTCATCCTTGCGAATTCAGTGATTGGATTTCTTTTGAAAAATGTTTTTCTATTTTCATACCAGTGTAAAAATACAATAGCATCTAATGTTTGATGTTTTTGTTTTTTTTCTTACTTCATTTCCTTTCACCATGGAAGCAAACTGTTCCAAAAGAAAATCGAGCGTCTCTTCGATCCCAACTACCAGAGCAGAGATTCACCGGGAAATGCCTCAACTCTCTACAGGTGAGAACAAGCTTCTTAGTTTTGCTTACTCTTTCATATGTTTGAAACATTTTTTTTTTTCTGCTACCTTAACCGTTATTCTTTGTCATACATGCGTCCCAGGTGTGGTCTGTGCCTTAAGCTGCTGACCAAAGACACAGAGAGGAAGATTTCTTGTGTCCCAGGGAAAATCAACATTGATCCTCGTGGAGAGATCATCTATACACACACTAGGTAATATAGCAGTCATTTAAGAGGACAAAGCATCGGACAAAACCTATGTACTCGTAATTGCACATAGCTGACACATTCAAGAAGAATTTTATTTGGTTTTTAGGAGATAATTACTTTTACTTTTTTACCTGCTCATGTGTGTATGTGTGTGTGTATTTGCAGACAGAAGAGCTGGGATGTGCATGAATACATCACAAGCCTGTATGAGGAGCTCAAGTCCTGGGTCCTAGTTTACTGGAGAATCTGGGGTACTATCAACTACCTCACCTGCTCCCGATGCCAACAGGTTAGAGAGTGATGAGGAAAGATAATAGTTTTGATGTATTGTTTTGAGAGAAAAACCACATTACGCAAAGTATGTCTGTGTGTGTATATGTGTGTGTGTGTGTGTGTGTGTGTGTGTGTGTGTGTGTAGGTGTTTGTGTGTGCAGAGCTGACCCATTGCAAGTACCACCCCAACAGTGTGCTGTATCCTGGCATGGGTGCAGAAAAAGGCTGGCATGGTGCAGGAATGTATCCCTGCTGCAACCAGCGGGTTCTCCGCTTTGACCCCACTGGGATGCCCAAGGTAAGAACAAACACAGACATCCATCACTTCAAGGACATTGCTTTTAATTTAATTAATTTCCCCGTCTTCTCATCCTGAGCACAAGTACTACCCATGTAAGCTAAAGCTAACCTTGAACCCTGTCTTCAGACTAAAATGTAATAATGAGTTACATGATGGACACTTTTGTCCCCATAAGGGAGGTGACTCATGTCTGTATTCCTTTGGTTTGCCACAGGATAAAAACAAGGAAATGAAATGAGCTGAATTCTTGCTTACTTTACAAAGACCTTCTGAAACGACCGGGACAAATGTTGATGCCTATTACAAGTTGTGATAAATAACTGGATAGTAGTGATATTTCAAGTAGACTGTTGTCTTCAGTTAGTATCACATGAGCCTTATGATCAATCATTCAGCCTGTTGGAAGAGAAACATACTCAGACTTGGTGTCATTGTGTGGCCACACTGAGTATGGAGTAGATCAAGAGAAACTAGACCTGTCTAAAGAGAAATAAAGACTAATAAAGTAGCCTGATGTCACTGTGAGCACTGCTGCTAGTACTGTCAGGACGTTTAAGATCCATGTGATTGTAACTAACCTCTCTGGATGTTGCCAAAAGAGAAACCCTGACCCCAGATTAAACAGAATGATGGTGGAAAACCTCAAAACAGTACAAGCAGACCTCTAAGATCAAAACACTACAATAATCTCCCCTGGACAGATGATACTAAAGTAGTGGTCTTTGCTCTGTGTTCACAGACAAGACAAAGAGAAATATATCCTCCCCACTGTGAAACATGGAGGAGGTTCAGTTGTTTCATGGGGCAGCTTCAGGCAGCTGGCTTTGTAGTTCGCTTCACTTGTTTTGGACCAGTGGGGAAAAAAACGACACTGTAGCAGTTTAGTTCTGCTTTGGTGTGTTTTTACAAGGACAGTTCATTAACAAACCTAGAGGAGTAAATGTAAAGTCATACAGAGTGTTATTATTGTTGTGTTTTTAAGCTACAAATCTTTGCCTGCTGTAAAAAACGATTATGAAGACATTTTGTACAGAAATAGCTTCGAGCATGTGCTGAAACCACATATCAGAAAATGCTGTGGTTTGCTTTCAGACCACAAAATTGCATCAAGGTCTGCTTGGAAGTTAACCAAGGTTGTCTTCTGAGTCTGGTTTGATGGGCAGCTCTTTCACTGGCCCAGGTGCACCATCCATCCATCCATTATCTATCCACCACTTAGTCCTCATTAGGGTTTCGGGGGGCTGGAGAACCTGGAGAGAACCCACACTGCACGGGGAGAACATGCAAACTTCATGCAGAAAGATCCCGTTGCCCCCACCGGGACGCCAACTGGCAACAGTGCTACCAGCTGCACCACCCTGCAGCCCCCAGATGCACCAGTCAGCTTTAAATTCTGATGCACGTTTGTGTTTTCAGGGCTGTAAGATGCGAGACCACATCGTGAACGTACCTGATGAGGAGAACTGTGACGAGGTGACATCTGCCCAGACCAGAGTTCTCAATGACCTGCTGCTGCACAGAGACGCAGTGTGTTTGTCTCACACACCCCCTGCAGAGGGGTGAGTGTGTGTGTGGATTGTTTCATTTCTGTCTATATGTGAACATTTTACGGGGCCCTCATTAGAAATGCTCAGTGTGTTTGTGTTTGTGTGTGTGTGTCAGAGCTGAGGAGAGTCCGCCCGGTGCAGAGAAGGTCCAGGACTGTGACGTCCTCTTGGAGCCGACACTCCTCGGTCCACTGAGAGGAGACGGCAGCACTGTAAGTCTGTCACAGTGTCTGTTTATCAGCATGTTCCTCTGTTGGTGCCTGTTTCTGGTTCTTACTTCATCTACTTTGTCTTTTTAACCAGTTTTCCCTTTTGAAAAACTGGAGTCTTCAACTGGTAGGACTTTCCTCATTTTCTTTATTATATCTGCTGAGATTCTTGTTGTTGTGTTCTGCAAACACATCAAGGTGGTTAAATGGTGCTTTAAATCAACAGGTAAATAAACTCAAGCGTGAGACTACTTTGTTTGCCAATCACTGTTTAAAAGCTGTGACCTTTGCTCTTCCAGAGGCAGCAGTCGCTCCTGTCAGAGGATGAGGAGTACACCACCGGGTCAGAGGTCACTGAAGACGAGGTGGGGGACGAAGAGGAGCAGTCCAAGAAACAAGGTGGACCATCTTTGTGGCTTTTTGTGACAAATTGGATCATGTTGCTCAACAGTAGTGTTTAAAGGAAGAGTTGATCATTTAGAAAAAAACAAGTATTTACGTCCTTACTTTATCTCAAGACTGAGATGACAACATAATACCTCCAGTGGTGGAAGGAATACTCAGAACGTTTACTTAAGTTATAAAAAAAACATTACAGTAAAGTATTACCACATAGCCAACAGCAAAGTCGCTGAGCCCAACAAGCATTTGATAGAGAAAGATGGAGAGTGCAAAGCTGAGCTACACATCTAAAAGAACACCAGCAGTAAGCTACACCACCTCAAAATCAAAGTAATGGGGTGCCGTGATAGCGTGACCCATGTACAGGGGCGAGAGTCCCCAATGCAGCGGCCATGGGTTCGAGTCCCACTCATTACCCTTTTCCTGCAAGTCCTTCCCCCATTCTTCTCCCCCACTTTCCTGTCACTCTCTCTCGACTGTCCTATCTAATAAAGGCAAAAAGGCAAATAAAATAACTTAAACCTTTTTTAAAAAATCAATGTAATAACTATAGCTGCTCAGCAGAATGGGATGTACTGCGTTACCGTACTGCATTACAGAAATATGTAATGTGATTACAGTAGTGCGTTACTTTGTAAAGCGTTACTATTCCAAATCAGGTCAATGAGCACAGGCATTAATTTATTTAACTGCTAAGCTAGATCCTCCACTTCCAGTCTTTTTGCTAAGCCAAACATGTTGTGACTGTATTTTCTGCAGAGACGTGGGATTGATGTCAGTCTTGTCTTAAGAGGAGACGACTGTAATTCTCAAAATGTTTTAACAAAGGACCAGTTAATCCATAACAACAACCAGCTCATCTGTGATTTTCACATCTAGCTCAACAGTTGGGTGGAGAGAATGATGGAAAAGGGTAAAATAAAAGTCTGGGATACTTATCATTACCTCACGTTAGTAATCATGGATATATATTTTGTTGCCATGAAAATGATGTTGCAAAGGTTGTGACAGTTTAACTACAGGTGATCATGGACATTTCTGAGCAGTGGGTTTAAGTTGTAATCACTGAAGGGATGCATACTATCACTGTACTGACTGTATATGTGTCTGTTTGTCTGTTTTTGCAAAGCTTTTTGTAGTTAGTACACTCAGGACACAGAAATCAAATCCCCTCACATACAGTCAGAAAGGTTCTTGTCATTATTTTGTCAGTATTCCCAAACATCAGTTCTTAGAGCCAGAGGGCTGCTAGTTTACAGCTTAATAAAATTATCCTTCTCGCCAGTGATGATGCAAATCCTGTAATACTCTTAAATTGAATGTTCAGTGGTTGTGGTTTATCATGGACTGGAATCCCAGAAATAGCTGCTCCAATGTTTCTGCCTGTGGCTTTGGAGAGATGTTCAGAAACACTCACCCAGTGTGTGGAGAGATAAAGAAAAGGCCACAGCATGAGAGTCAGGTCGGCTGGAGCACATCTGACTATTGTAAGTCTTTGTTTAAATTGAGGTAGATGTTGTTTGTTTGAGAGTTTGGCTCATGAATAGCGGATATGATGGATGATTTTAAAAAGTGATTTAGGCTGAGTGTAGCACAAGAGGCACTTGTGTTTATTCTCCTCACAGCAGCAATCCCAGGTTTCATCCAGGCAACGTTCTCCAATTTCCAGTTGGCAGGCTGCTGTGGGAGAAACTTAGAAAACACAACAATAGTAAAAATACAAGATGAAAGTCTCTTGAGGGGAGGAGAGGAGGGGGGGAGTCCAAAATAGGTCCAAACCTTGACTTTCAGAGCCAGATTGGTAATTTTTGGGTTTGGAGACAAAGCAAAGTGATGCAACTGAAACTAAATATGTTTCAATGAAGGTTGAAGTTTCTTCACAGATATGTTTGTCCAAAGCAGCCTGTAAGTGTGAAGAGGTGACTGTAAGGTACTGGGCTCCAGTTTGAAACTTGAAATCAAAGTAAGATCTGAATTGACACTAGATTGGAGTTAGAAGGGTGAAGGAGTTTTTCATCATGTCTGAAGATGCAGAGAGAAAAACGACAGAATAAAGTCGGGTTTTCCCGCTCTGCTTTCCATAGTTTAACATATGATGACTTCAGGTTAGCATGTGCTTCGATTAATCACCTCTTGATAAATGTCACGTTTGCTTGCATTTCATGTCAGTGGATTTTGCCTCCTTTGACCCCGGCAGTGCTGAGAGCAGCTTCCCTTCAACACCGAGCTGCTCAAATGCTCAAATCTGGTTTAGAAGGCAAAAGCAAAGTGAGGACACATAATGAAATGTGCTTCTATATATAGCACATCACCACTGTTCCACCCTCACTCCACATTTCCATCAACTCCTCTATTTATAACTCGTCACTGTCGTTACTTCCAGTAATCGCGGTTTTCAGAATGGAGAATGAAGCGACGTCTCCTCTCCGCCTGCAGGTGGCGTCTGATGCCTTTCACATCTTTCATCGAGTTCTTTGTTTTTCTGTTTCCAGCTGCTAAGAAGGCCAAGAAGGCCCACAGACCTCTGAAAAAACAAATGTCGTCTCCAAACTTCCAACGCAAAGAAAAATCTGAGAAAGTGAGTCAGACATTTCATTAATATTTCTCTTCACTTCCGCTGAAAAGGAAATTCTGCAGAAATGACAGATGTGTTCACTGTTTTGGTCTCGTGGTCCAACAGGCTCTATTGTTTTCAACTTGGGGCCTTATGATGCCTTAAATATAGATGTGGAGGTCAGCATAGTAACTCTTTTTCTATTTGGATGCACAGATGAGATTTCGCTGACACTCTTACAAGTTATTTATGTGTTTGTTTATTACACCAACACTAATTCCGTGAATTTAGCCTCTAACATCTACTTAAAGAGACACAGTCAGACATCATGTTTCTGCTTATTCACGGTTTTGATTTCTCTCCTTCAGTCACAGACCAGAGACAACACACCTTTCATGTGAGTTCATCTACAAACATGAGATTATTAAGAATGATGTCCTCATATTGGTGCTTGCATGTTGCTGTAATCTGGCTGAGTAACCCGGCTTACGGATAATGATTTTTCTTGAAACAATTGTCAGGTGCACTTATATACAATGAGGTTATGCTTGCTGTAATCATTCCAGGACCGCTCACAAGAGATCCTTTTTCACTGTGTGATTCCGGAGAGAGATTGTTGATATTTAGCTAGTTAGCATATTGACATAGTTAGCATGTGCCAGATTCGCCATCCTTCCTGCTCCCGTTGCCCCCTTTGCCCCCTTTGCCCTCTTTGCCCTCTTTGCCCCTGCCCTGTACATGAGCACGAACGTACAGAGGACATGCTGTGTTGTTGTGTGGATCAGTCTTTCTTTGTTTCCCATTCACAGAGCCAGGGCTGTGTAACAACACCGGATTCTTTTTCAGCACACACACAGAACTGAGAGCCAGCAGACCAGAGATATAGAGGAGATATTCACCGAATTTGAAAAAAACAAAACAAAACTGTAAAGTATTAGAAGATCAAACTCCCCTGTCCTCCCTCTATGTAGAAATACATTCCAAAATGTAGCAAATATGAGGCCTTGCAGTCTGAAACCATCCTGATAAGTGGACATGTTCCAAGGTCACTGTTCTCCTTTGTCTCTTTTACACTGTTTACAACGATAAGAGGAGTTTTATTCTAAAAGACAGCATAGAAATGACTGGTTTTGCTAATGCCATGTTACATTATTTCTTGTCTGATAAGATGGTCATTGTGTGAGCTTAAGGAGCCATTAATTCTGCCTGTGATTCGACCTGATCACAATCACCATGTTTGTGAAGAAGGTACCAAGAACCGAAGCAGGAATGTAAACAAACGATGACGTCCGAGGTGGTGTGTTTGAAAAAAAACCCAAAAAAATGTCCGACCTTCAGCGTGCGCGTTTTGCTTTATCATGTTTCGGGTTGTGTGTGGGAAAACGCTCTGCGCTCCTGTTAGTCATCATCGTGGACATTAAAGATGCCGCTTGTTATCATCAGCCGGGATCCAGTGCGCTGGGGAAAATGATTAGTAGTTGCACCTGACACCCTGTGTCTTTCAGATGGGGCTAATATCAGACCGATGTAATCTCGTTTGAACCAGTGTATCTGTCCTGTGATGTATTTTTACGTTGAAGGAGGACTGCACGCTTTGTCCTCATCACTCACACTGAGAAAAAACATTAAGAAGAGATCTCTCGCTGCCCAGTACGAGCAGGAGGAATGATTACAGCCAGCAAACCCTGATCCACTGTTTATGTGGACACCTGACTGTAGCTTAAAGACACACCTCGAACAATGTGAAGCTGAACTTTAAATGTATTCTGAATATGTTGACACTCAGTGAACATGTATCCATCTGACACAAAGATTAAACACTCACGCCTGTAAGTACGTGTATTTGAAGCTTGTTAACAGCTCGGTGTGTGTGTTACAGAGTGAGTGTCCAGAAAAGTAAGTGGGACAGCTCTCGCTCCATGCGCTACAACCAGGACGCTCAGAGAGAAGAAGGTAAAGGTCCTCCGTCCTGTGAGGCGTATCCAGTACGTGGCACCCGCTGAACCAGCCTTATAGATGTTCTCATTATTTTTGTCTTTCTAACCAGATCAGCGTCGCATGGTGGAGATCATTGGCCACCTGACTAAGATGAGGTTTGGAGAGCAGGAGCAGAGTAAATCCAAGGATACTAAAGAGGTGCATGTCTGTTTGTGTGCTTGAATACATAGCTGTGATTTAGGAGGCTGGAAATGTGAGTTTGACCAGGATTTATTGTCTCATTTCACATCATGTGGTCGTGATTGGTGTTGAGCCGTCAGACCTGCTGTCCTAGTTTTTGCAGCTGCTGCCTGATGTTTTTGTTCCGGACTGTGTGTGTGTGTGTGTGTGTGTGTGTGTTTGCAGCCTGTAGGGGGAATCTACTCCAGACTGGAAGCACAATTCAAGAGTACCTCTCAAACCAGACAGAGTGCAGAAAAGACGCCCAGGTACTGTACAGTGTTACACACCGGCTGCCTCTTACATCCCGTTCAATAATTGACCATTTCTCTTCTACATCCGCAGATCTAAAATCCGTTACGCTCAGGTCCGAACGACATAAAAGGACTCGATGAGACAGAAACCACCGAGCTGTTCAAGAGACCAGCGCTTAGACCAGATGAAGAGGACAAAGAGGAAGGAGGAGAGTCCTTCTGTGAGGGCTCGTCCTCCCGGCAGCCCCTCCAGCACGGCCACCACTTATAACCCAGCTGTGGACCCCCCTCAGTCCTTCCCCTTGTCAGTCCCGTTCCCTCGCTTCTTTGCTTAACTCAGGTGACTATGTATGGATCACCATCAACTGCATCCTACTCTGTCGCTCAGCTCGCTGTTTATTTGTGCAGCTGTGGCCAGTTCGTGAAAAACAAGGTGAACTGTGGATCCAGCTCAGCTCGTAGGAAACGCACTCTGACTTCTCTCAGTGTTTCTGCAGGCACAGATGTGTAGGGGTTTCTGAGACATGCATGGAAGTCCTTCTCTGCCAGTTAAAGAATTAAAGAAAAACTAAAGTTAGACATGAATATAGAAATATTTCGTGATAAGTCGTTATTTGGAGTCAGACGAGATTAATCCCTCAGTCAAAATTTTGACTCAGGAAGTCCAAATAATGAGATTAACATTCAAAGCAATTAATCTAAAAAAAAATATGAGATAGAAGGTCAAAATTGTGACTAAGTCATAAAATGAGAGTAAATTTTGAAATTACAGCATAAAGAAATTTGAATAATTTGGAAGAAAATCTAAATAATGAGATAAAAATGTCAAAATTATGATGAAAAGCTAAAATAATGAGATGAGAAAATTAAATGAGAAAGAAAATTGGAATCGTGATTCTAAATTTTATGGGGGGGGATAATCTTTTCTTCAATATATGTAGTGTTATAATAATATTAGTTTTTTCTTATTCTGGGAGAAAAGGTCTTCTGTTGTGTTTCTGAAGTGACTCTAACGTTCACATTAGTTTGAGTTCATTAATGCTGAAGATCAGAGGAACAGAAACCTCGGTTTGTGTGAGTGAACCTGCAGACGGCGGAGCTTCAGGACCTTTAACTGATGTCTAACTACTAATCCTCATTGTGTTCTGTGCTGAAGCGTCCGGTCGTCTGATGCTGCACTAACTTACTAATGTCCCCCCAGTTCTGGTAGAGATCTAGCTCTCGTCATTCCTGTGTGTGCTGGAATGTGACTGTACTGTTCAACACTGGGACCAATAAAACAGAAATGACACCGAGCTGCACTCAGAGCCTTCTTTTGACAGCTTGTTTCTGGTTTTTGGTCCACCGGGTGGCAGCAGATCCCCTCGACGGAGCGACCGAGAGGCCAGTCATCAACTTTGCCCCAGTTTGACCAGAACCTGTCTGCTCTGCTGCAGCCGTGGGCCAGGTGATGTCCAAGAGTTTAACGGGGGTCAAACAGCGATGAGGCCTCAGGTCCAGGCCCCGGTGTGGCCGTTTTGTTTTTCAGGTTTTTTTTTTTTGTCTGAAAACCCTACGAGGAGCAGCTTGTGAAGGGCCCGGGCAGGGGGCTGGTATGTGCCACTGGGTAGAGGGTCAACTGCCCTCTCTGCTTGAGAGGCAGCGAGCGGGGGGTGTGCTAACCTGGCTCTTCCTGTCAGACTTACTCACAGGGGTATTAATAACCCTGCCTGCCCACAGAGCAGGGCATGAGGGGGCGTCGAGCAGGCCAAGTGGGCATTTTTTTCCTCTGTGGGCGGGGGCTACCCCAGCTGTTCCCTCTTCTCCTCGACAGCGGATGCCGAGAATGGCTGAGGATCTCTGGATCTGGGTCAGGAAGAGAGGGAGGGGAGGGGAGGGGGGTCCAGTTACAGCCGGACTGAATTATGGTCCCACAGAGATGGTCAGATATAAGAGCATCAAAGCCAACGTGAACACAGAGATGCTGAGCCCACCAAAGACTACAGGCCGTGCACAAGTCAAATGTTGCCACTCATAAAAGCACAACTCTTTCCCCAGAGCTGGCTGCAGCTGCAGTAAGTCGCTGAGGTCCAAGTCGACACACTGGCTTTCTAGCAAAATGAACCAAAGCGCTGTGAGGTGCGATAGTGAATTATCTGCCGACATGAAAGCCCAGCAGCTCTCTCTCCGGTTGCATCAGAGCCGACAGGTTGTGGGGATTGCATCAGATGAGCGTTTCAACTTTCAGCGGCAGAGCGTCATCGTAACCTTTAATGTAATACCAGTATGTTAACAGGGATTAGTGGCAGAGTCAGCTTACACAGCAGCAACCTTGGCCAAAGATGTCTGGGCGGAAACTGCCGGATGCTGTGTGGCGAGCGTGACAGATGTCATCCATCATCGTCATCGTCATCAGCAGCGTTTCTTTTTAGGATTTATGTGTGTTTGTCTGTGGAAGAGGCTGATGAGAAGTGTGTTGTTTAAGAGGTTTAAGTTATACTGCAAGTGTAGATGATGATGTTTGATGTAAAGAATTCTGAAGTATGAGGTTCCCCAGAAGATGGACTCCTCCACGCTTTTAATAAAACATGAATGTAGTAAAACAGTTTTTCTACGAATGCATTTAAACATGATCTTTAATTTCTGTGTTCTGCTTTGTTTAAAGATACAGAAAGTTATTTTTTTAAACTGCTGGACACAAAACAAACCAGATAGATTCCTGCTTCTTCTCACATTTGCTTACAAATGTATTAAAACAGATAATTAGGGTCCGAGCACCCAAAAGGGTGCGAAGACCCTATTGGAACTGCTCGGATTATTATTATTATTATTAGGGTCCGAGCACCCAAAAGGGTGCGAAGACCCTATTGGAACTGCTCGGATTATTATTATTATTCGTGCCAAAGACACGCGTTTTTGAGGCCCTAAACATACTCGAAAACTCACCAAAATTGCCATGAAACGTGACCATTTTTGACAAAAACGACATGCTATAGTATGACTTTTTTTTTTCAGGACCAAAACACTAAGTGTTTTTTTTCAGGAAGTACCTTCCTAAGCTGACTCTAAACCTGTTCAGGACACTTTTCCCACTATATACTACATCCTGATGCGTTTTCAGGACAT